>NC_084562.2:1200000-1500000 GCF_033978685.3 Nerophis lumbriciformis | reverse complement strand
AATGAGTTTCTTCCGCCGAGTGGCGGGGCTCTCCCTTAGAGATAGGGTGAGAAGCTTTGTCATTCGGGGGGAGCTCAAAGTAAAGCCGCTGCTCCTCCACATCGAGAGGAGCCAGATGAGGTGGTTCGGGCATCTGGTCAGGATGCCACCCGAACGCCTCCCTAGGAAGGTGTTTCGGGCACGTCCGACCGGTAGGAGGCCACGGGGAAGACCCAGGACACGCTGGGAAGACTATCTCTCCCTTTAGTTTTTTTTCATAATGACAGTATAACTGCTACATTCAATTTGACTGTTATTTAAACATAACTTCCTAATCACACATGCAAATAGGTTAATAAAGCCTAAAACAATGCATCCTTGTGAGTTTTACTCGAAACATTTGCTATTTTAAGGCTTGCAAACACAAAAAGAAGTATTTTACTCATTAATTACTCAGTAATGTTCTTAAAATCCTGAGATAATGCGAAATAAGCAATAAAACTGTTTTTCAATATATTTCCTACACCAAACATGCAACATGTCTAATAATGCGTGAAGATATGTATCTTTGTTAGTTTTACTAGAAAAATTATCTTTTGTAAGTTTTGCAAAGAGCCAAGTTAGTTTTTTAATTCAATATGACAGTATAACTGTCATACCAAATATGAAAGTGATATAAACAAAACTCCAAAACTAAACATGCATTATGTCTAAAAATGCCTAAAATATTGTATCTATGTGAGTTTTACAAGAATCAGTAAATTTGGTAAGGTGTACAATTACATAAATTAGGGGTTTACTCATAATGACAGTTAACTGCTACATTCAAATTTACAGTTATTTAAACATAACTTCTAACCACACATGCAAAATAGGCTAATAAAGCCTAAAACAATGCATCCATGTGAGTTTTACTCGAAACATATGCTATTTTAAGGCTTGCAAACACAAAAAGTAGTTTTTTTTACTCATTATGACAGTAATGTTCTTAAAATCCTGAGATAATGCGAAATAAGCAATAAAAATGTTTTTCAATATAATTCCTACATCAAACATGCAACATGTCTAATATTACCTGAAGACATGTATCTTTGTTAGTTTTACTAGAAAAATTATTTTTTGTAAGTTTTGCAAAGAGGCAAGTTAGTTTTTTTAATTCAATATGACAGTATAACTGTCATACCAAATATGAAAGTTATATAAACATAACCACAAAACTAAACATGCATTATGTCTAAAAATGCCTAAAATATTGTATCTATGTGAGTTTTTCAAGAATCAGTAAATTTGGTAAGGTGTACAATTACATAAATCAGGGGTTTACTCATAATGACTGCTACATTCAATTTGACAGTTATTTAAACATAACTTCTAACCACACATGCAAAATAGGCTAATAAAGCCTAAAACAATGCATCCATGTGAGTTTTACTCGAAACATATGCAATTTTAAGGCTTGCAAACACAAAAAGAAGTATTTTACTCATTAATTACTCAGTAATGTTCTTAAAATCCTGAGATAATGCGAAATAAGCAATAAAAATGTTTTTCAATATATTTCCTACACCAAACATGCAACATGTCTAATAATGCGTGAAGATATGTATCTCTGTTAGTTTTACTAGAAAAATTATCTTTTGTAAGTTTTGCAAAGAGGCAAGTTAGTTTTTTAAATTCAATATGACATTATAACTGTCATACCCAATATGAAATATATATAAACATAACTCCAAAATTGAAGATGCATTATGTCTAAAAATGCCTAAAATATTGTATCTATGTGAGTTTCACCAGAATCAGGTAATTTGGTAAGGTTTTCAAATACAAACATTAGGGGTTTACTCATAATGACAGTTAACTGCTACATTCAATTTGACTGTTATTTAAACGTAACTCCCTAACCACACATGCAAAATAGGTTAATAAAGCCTAAAACAATGCATCCTTGTGAGTTTTACTTAAAACAAATGAAATTTTAAGGCTTGCAAACACAAAAAGAAGTATTTTACTCATTATGACTGTAATGTTCTTAAAATCCTGAGATAATGCGAAATAAGCAATAAAAATGTTTCTCAACATATTTCCTACACCAAACATGCGACATGTCTAATAATGCGTGAAGATATGTATCTCTGTTAGTTTTACTAGAAAAATTTTCTTTTGAAAGTTTTGCAAAGAGGCAAGTTAGTTTTTTTAATTCAATATGACATTATAACTGTCATACCTAATATGAAATATATATAAACATAACTCCAAAATTTAAGATGCATTATGTCTAAAAATGCCTAAAATATCGTATCTATGTGAGTTTCACCAGAATCAGGTAATTTGGTAAGGTTTACAAATACAAACATTAGGGGTTTACTCATAATGACAGTTAACTGCTACATTCAATTTGACTGTTATTTAAACGTAACTCCCTAACCACACATGCAAAATAGGTTAATAAAGCCTAAAACAATGCATCCTTGTGAGTTTTACTTAAAACAAATGAAATTTTAAGGCTTGCAAACACAAAAAGAAGTATTTTACTCATTATGACAGTAATGTTCTTAAAATCCTGAGATAATGCGAAATAAGCAATAAAAATGTTTCTCAACATATTTCCTACACCAAACATGCAACATGTCTAATAATGCGTGAAGATATGTATCTCTGTTAGTTTTACTAGAAAAATTATCTTTTGAAAGTTTTGCAAAGAGGCAAGTTAGTTTTTTTTAATTCAATATGACAGTATAACTGTTGTAATGCAGTAGTTTCTCCAATAGATGGCACTGTTGTACTGTTTATCATTTTCATTCCACTTTGTATGCACTTGCTCTCTGTGTGTTTTTCAGTTAATAAAAACTGCCAAAGAACAGGTTATGGGCCCAGATTGTCGCTAAAAAGCTGTTGTGCACGGACCTTGTGTGAAGATAAATGGTATTGTGGGAACTCACAATGGAGGATAAAATGTTTATTGACAGACTGAGCGGACCAGAGAACTGGGCAACATGGAAGTTTCAGATGGAACACTTGCTAAAGGCTAAAGGACTATGGGGCATGCTAATGGAGACGGAGACGCTAGCCGCAGATGCTAACGCAGCAGCACAGGCGGAATTCACAAGACGGAGAGAGAAACCGTTCTCTATGTTAGTGCTAAATGTAAGTACACCCCAGTTGTACCTGATAACAAACTGTCAAACTCCCAAAGAGGCGTGGACCACGCTGAAAGCCCATTTTGAGAGGGATACTTTGGCTAATAAACTGTTCCTGAAGAAAAGATATTTCAGATGTGAAATGAAGGAAGGAGAGGCTTTAACTGATCATTTAAAACAAATGAAGGAGCTAACTGATCAGCTATCAGCAATTGGATCTGTACCGTATTTTCCGCACTATAAGGCGCACCGGATTATTAGCCGCACCTTCTATGAATTACATATTTCATAATTTTGTCCACCAATAAGCCGCCCCGGACTAAAAGCCGCGCCTACGCTGCGCTAAAGTGAATGTCAAAAAAACGCTGCGCTAAAGTGAATGTCAAAAAAACAGTCAGATAGTTCAGTCAAACTTTAATAATATATTGAAAACCAGCGTTCTAACAACTCTGTCCCAAAATGTACGCAAATGTGCAATCACAAACATAGTAAAATTCAAAATGGTGTAGAGCAATAAATAGCAACATAATGTTGCTCGAACGTTAATGTCACAACACACAAAATAAACATAGCGCTCACCTTCTGAAGTTATTCTTCATTCGTAAATCCTTCGAATTCTTCGTCTTCGGTGTCCGAATTGAAAAGTTGCGCAAGCGTGGGATCCAAAAATGGCCGGCTCCGCCTCGTCGAAGTCATCGGATTCAGTGTCGCTGTTGTTGTGCAGCAGTTCTGTGAATCCTGCCTTCCGGAAAGCTCGGACCACAGTTGTGACCGAAATATCTGCCCAGGCATTTACGATCCACTGGCAGATGTTGGCGTATGTCGACCGGCGCTGTCTGCCCGTCTTAGTGAAGGTGTGTTCGCCTTCGGAGCTGTGTGAAAAAAGCCACCCGGCCTCTTCGCGTAAACTTCCCTTAACCACTCGCTCATCTTTTCTTCATCCATCCATCCCTTCGAGTTAGCTTTTATGATGACGCCGGCTGGAAAGGTCTCTTTTGGCAAGGTCTTCCTTTTGAATATCACCCTGGGTGGAAGTTAGCATGGCAAGCTAGAACCACAGTGAAGGATGACTTCTCATTCTCTGTGGTGCGAATATTCACCGTACGTGCTCCCGTTCCACAGTGCAGTTCACAGGAATATCAGTTGCTGTGAAATACGGTAGTAATCCGTGTGCGGATGGAGAGATTGCGTCTTTTTATGAACCGGATCCTTGTCCTTTGTAGGAGCCATTTTGTGGTCTTTACAGATGTAAACAGGAAATGAAACGTACGGTGATATCCGCGCGTTTTTTCTTCTTCTTCCGGGGGCGGGTGAAGCGCTTCCTGTTCTATGGGGGCGGGTGAAGCGCTTCCTGTTCTATGGGGGCGGGTGCTTTCCTTGGCGGTTGCTTGCGTAGAAGAAGAAGCGCTTCCTGTTCTACCGGGAAAAAAGATGGCGGCTGTTTACCGAAGTTGCGAGACCGAAACTTTATGAAAATGAATCGTAATAAAGCGCACCGGGTTATTAGGCGCACTGTCAGCTTTTGAGAAAAATTGTGGTTTTTAGGTGCACCTTATAGTGCGGAAAATACGGTAATTGAAGAGGAAGACCAAATTGTAACATTGTTGGGTAGCTTGCCACCAAGTTATGCTACAATTGTCACTGCATTAGAAACAAAGATTGACAACTTGACACTGAAGTTTGTTCAGCAAGCATTAATAAATGAAGAGCAAAAGCGAGTGAATGCTAATGATTCCAGTGGTGCTACGTCAGGTGGTGCATCCGCCATGTCATCACAATTTCGGGGAAATGTGCAGGATAGCTCCAAGACAGTGGGAGCAGCAGACAAAAGCAAGTGGAGATGTTACAAATGTGGTAGAGAAGGCCATATCAAGCGCGAATGTCCAACCTTGAAAAACAAACCAAAAAAGAAAATCCACAAGGCCAAGCACATGATGTGTGAGGATGAAGAAGATTCCTCTGAAAGTGCCTTTGTGATCAGGGATGCAAACAGTGACAAACCACAACAAGCTGAGTGGTTAATTGATTCTGGAGCATCAAAACACATGACGTGTGATAAAGACATTATTAAAGAATACCAGCAGTTCACAAAATCACATTCTGTGAAACTGGGTGACGGCAGGGTGGTTGACGCCCTAGGAATTGGAAATGTCAACCTGAAAATGACTTTCAAATTAAGTTATGTAAAAAATGTCACAATGTATGATGTGCTGTATGTTCCAAAGCTGTCTGGGAATTTATTCTCAGTGGGAGCTGCTACCAAGAAAGGGAATACAGTGCAGTTCAGAAAGTCTCGTTGCTACATACGTGGAAAAAGTGGAACACTTCAAGGAATGGGAACACAAAGAGCTGATGGACTGTATCAGCTGGATATTAAAGGAAGTAAAACTGTATGTCACAGTGCTTCTGTAGCGGCCAGCCTGTGGCACCAGCGCCTTGGTCACACTACCAAGCTTAAAGAACTCAAAGATCTGGTGAACGGAGTGAACTTTGTTGAAAAAAAGGAGATTCCCTTCTGTGAAGGATGTGTGGAAGGCAAGTTGGCTAAGAAGCCATTCAAGTCGATTGGAGGAATTCGTTCCAAACGCAAGATGCAGCTGATTCACAGTGATGTCTGTGGTCCCATGCAGACTGAATCTATAGGTGGAGCAAAATATTTTGTGACTTTCATTGATGATTACACAAGATGCTGCAAGGTATACTTCTTGAAACAGAAAAATGAGGTGCTAATCAAATTCAGGGAATTTGAGAGAACATTCTCAAATGAGTCTGGTCTAAGCGTCACAAGGCTGAGGACAGATAATGGTGGTGAGTACACATCAAAGGAGTTTCAAGAATATTTGAAGTCTCAAGGCATCCACCATGAAATGACTGTACCTCACTCACCACAGCAAAATGGTGTTGCAGAAAGAAAAAACAGGACATTAGTTGAAGCAGCTAGAAGCATGCTGTCACATGCAAAGTTGTCAAAAATGTTCTGGGCAGAGGCTGTAGCCACCGCGGCTTACATACAGAACAGGCTGCCCACAGCTGTTCTGAAGGAAGAGACACCCTATGAGAAATGGTGTGGAAAGAAACCTGACATGAGTCACATGAAGGTGTTTGGCTGTATTGCTTATGCACATATCCCAGATGAAGAAAGAAGGAAACTGGACAAAAAGGCTGTGAAGCTTCGTTTTGTGGGATATGCAAACAATGCCAAGGGATATTGTCTGTATGATGAAGAGAAGAGGAGGATTCTAATCCGTCGTGATGTCATCTTTGATGAATCAAACTTCAGCTGGAAGCAGGAAATGAAAGTACTCTATTCAGAGAACGAGATAACCATACAAACAGATGAGAATGAAACACAACATGATGACGTCACAGTTGACAGCACTGTCAGAACAAGTGGAAGAATCAGAAATGCTCCAAGGAGATTTGGATATGATGAGTTTGTCGATATAGTGACTGTTGATCATCATGCCAATATGTGTCGTGTGACAGAGCCAATCACACTAAAAGAAGCATTGGTGAGTCCTAATGCAAAAGATTGGCAGGAGGCGGCTGACTTGGAATATGACTCACTGCTTGAAAATGAGACGTGGGACTTGGTGAATTTACCAAGAGAAAGAAAGGCAGTAGGATCGAGATGGGTGTTTAGAGTCAAGCATCATAGTGATGGAAGAGTGGAGAGATACAAGTGCAGGCTTGTTGCCAAGGGCTACTCACAGTTGTATGGTGCTGACTATGATGAAACATTTTCACCTGTGGTACGTTTCAGCTCTATTCGTACATTATTGTCCTTTGCCATTCAAAACAATTTACATGTACACCAGATGGATGTTGTAACTGCATTCCTTAATGGGCACCTGGAAGAAGAAATCTACATGGAGCAGCCAGAGGGCTACATCAAACCAGGGCAGGAACACCTGGTATGCAAACTAAAAAAATCAATCTATGGACTGAAGCAGTCTCCTCGCTGCTGGAGCAAGGCTTTCACTGAGTTCATGATGGAAATCGGATTCAAGCAGAGCACATCAGACCCCTGTGTGTTTGTGAGATCAAGAAAAGAGCTTGAGATACTTGCAGTTTACGTCGATGATTTGATTGTGATAACAGAGTCAACTGAGAGCATGAACAAACTCAAAGTGGCTCTCAAGGAGCGCTACAAGATGAAAGACATGGGAGAGCTGTCCTATATCCTGGGCATCTCTGTGATCCAAGATAAAGAGAAGAATCGTGTAATTCTTCATCAGAAGCATTACATTGAAGCCATACTTCAGAAATATGGAATGGATAATGCAAATCCTGTGACAACTCCCGCTGATGCCAATGTCAAATTGAGAAAGAGCGATGGTGTCAGTAAGCAAGTGGACCAGCATACCTATCAGTCAATGGTGGGAAGTCTACTGTATGCTGCAATGGCCACACGACCAGACATAGCTCAAGCAGTGAGTGCTGTGTCAAAGTTCAACGCAAATCCAGATGTTGCACATCTGACAGCTGTGAAGAGGATACTTCGATACTTGAAAGGGACAGTGAACTTTGCTCTCAAGTATGAGCAGTCAGACTCTGGAGCCTTGATTGGATTCTCAGATGCTGACTGGGCTGGAGATCAGGATGACCGACGCTCAACAACAGGCAACGTTTTTCTACTGAGTGGAGGAGCAGTGAGCTGGCTCAGCAAGAAACAAGCAACAGTTGCACTTTCAACAGCAGAAGCGGAGTACATCGCACTCAGTCAAGCAGCTCAAGAAGGAATCTGGCTGAAAAGATTACTGAGTGATCTCGGAGTGAAAACTATGTCCACAGTGATCCTGGAAGACAACCAAGGAGCCATCGCAATCGCAAAGAATCCTGTGAACCACTCCAGGACCAAACACATAGACATTCGTTATCACTAAATCCGTGAATGTGTACTGAATAGACAAATAGAACTGCAATATTGTCCAACAAATGACATGAAAGCGGATATCTTTACCAAACCACTGCCTAGACAGAAGTTTGAATATCTCAGGGGTGAGATTGGACTTTTCCCTATTTAGAGAAAGTGGTTAGTTGTGCTTGACAGGTGTACGCCGAACGCTGCCTGATCAAAGCAAGTTAAAAAAAAAAAAAAAAAAACATGTGTGAAAGAGTTTCAGTGAAATTATTGTAAACAAACTAAAAGAGTTCCTGTGAAAACAATGTAAAAAAACAAAACATATTTTGTTGTTGTTTGACATATTATTTTAAAGGAGAGCACGGCTCTGTAATATTATTTAAAGGGACTTTGTCATTGAAAAAACTAAGTGGGAGTGTTGTAATGCAGTAGTTTTTCCAATAGATGGCACTGTTGTACTGTTTATCATTTTCATTCCACTTTGTATGCACTTGCTCTCTGTGTGTTTTTCAGTTAATAAAAACTGCCAAAAAACAATAACTGTCATACCAAATATGAAAGTTATATAAACATAACCACAAAACTAAACATGCATTATGTCTAAAAATGCCTAAAATATTGTATCTATGTGAGTTTTACAAGAATCAGTAAATTTGGTAAGGTGTACAATTACATAAATTAGGGGTTTACTCATAATGACAGATACTGCTACATTCAAATTTACAGTTATTTAAACATAACTTCTAACCACACATGCAAATAGGCTAATAAAGCCTAAAACAATGCATCCATGTGAGTTTTACTCGAAACATATGCTATTTTAAGGCTTGCAAACACAAAAAGTAGTTTTTTTTTACTCATTATGACAGTAATGTTCTTAAAATCCTGAGATAATGCGAAATAAGCAATAAAAATGTTTTTCAATATATTTCCTACACCAAACATGCAACATGTCTAATATTGCGTGAAGATATGTATCTCTGTTAGTTTTACTAGAAAATTTATCTTTTGTAAGTTTTGCAAAGAGGCAAGTTAGTTTTTTAAATTCAATTTGACATTATAACTGTCATACCCAATATGAAATATATATAAACATAACTCCATAATTGAACAAGCATTATGTTTAAAAATGCCTAAAATATCGTATCTATGTGAGTTTCACCAGAATCAGGTAATTTGGTAGGGTTTACAAATACAAACATTAGGGGTTTACTCATAATGACAGTTAACTGCTACATTCAATTTGACTGTTATTTAAATGTAACTCCCTAACCACACATGCAAAATAGGTTAATAAAGCCTAAAACAATGCATCCTTGTGAGTTTTACTTAAAACAAATGACATTTTAAGGCTTGCAAACACAAAAAGAAGTATTTTACTCTTTATGACAGTAATGTTCTTAAAATCCTGAGATAATGCGAAATAAGCAATAAAAATGTTTCTCAACATATTTCCTACACCAAATATGCAACATGTCTAATAATGCGTGAAGATATGTATCTCTGTTAGTTTTACTAGAAAAAATCTCTTTTGAAAGTTTTGCAAAGAGGCAAGTTAGTTTTTTTAATTCAATATGACAGTATAACTGTCATACCAAATATGAAAGTGATATAAACAAAACTCCAAAACTAAACATGCATTATGTCTAAAAATGCCTAAAATATTGTATCTATGTGAGTTTTACAATAATCAGTAAATTTGGTAAGGTGTACAATTACATAAATTGGGGGTTTACTCATAATGACAGATAACTGTTACATTCAATTTGACAGTTATTTAAACATGACTTCTAACCACACTTGCAAAAGAGGCTAATAAAGCCTAAAACAATGCATCCATGTGAGTTTTACTCCAAACATATGCTATTTTAAGGCTTGCAAACACAAAAAGAAGTATTTTACTCATTATGACAGTAATGTTCTTAAAATCCTGAGATAATGCGAAATAAGCAATAAAAATGTTTCTCAACATATTTCCTACACCAAACATGCAACATGTCTAATAATGCGTGAAGATATGTATCTCTGTTAGTTTTACTAGAAAAATTATCTTTTGAAAGTTTTGCAAAGAGGCAAGTTAGTTTTTTTAATTCAATATGACATTATAACTGTCATACCCAATATGAAATATATATAAACATAACTCCAAAATTTAAGATGCATTATGTCTAAAAATGCCTAAAATATCGTATCTATGTGAGTTTCACCAGAATCAGGTAATTTGGTAAGGTTTACAAATACAAACATTAGGGGTTTACTCATAATGACAGTTAACTGCTACATTCAATTTGACTGTTATTTAAACGTAACTCCCTAACCACACATGCAAAATAGGTTAATAAAGCCTAAAACAATGCATCCTTGTGAGTTTTACTTAAAACAAATGAAATTTTAAGGCTTGCAAACACAAAAAGAAGTATTTTGCTCATTATGTTCTTAAAATCCTGAGATAATGCGAAATAAGCAATAAAATGTTTCTCAACATATTTCCTACACCAAACATGCAACATGTCTAATAATGCGTGAAGATATGTATCTCTGTTAGTTTTACTAGAAAAATTATCTTTTGAAAGTTTTGCAAAGAGGCAAGTTAGTTTTTTTAATTCAATATGACATTATAACTGTCATACCCAATATGAAATATGTATAAACATAACTCCAAAATTTAAGATGCATTATGTCTAAAAATGCCTAAAATATCGTATCTATGTGAGTTTCACCAGAATCAGGTAATTTGGTAAGGTTTACAAATACAAACATTAGGGGTTTACTCATAATGACAGTTAACTGCTACATTCAATTTGACTGTTATTTAAACGTAACTCCCTAACCACACATGCAAAATAGGTTAATAAAGCCTAAAACAATGCATCCTTGTGAGTTTTACTTAAAACAAATGAAATTTTAAGGCTTGCAAACACGAAAAGAAGTATTTTGCTCATTATGACAGTAATGTTCTTAAAATCCTGAGATAATGCGAAATAAGCAATAAAAATGTTTCTCAACATATTTCCTACACCAAAAATGCAACATGTCTAATAATGCGTGGAAATATGTATCTCTGTTAGTTTTACTAGAAAAATTATCTTTTGAAAGTTTTGCAAAGAGGCAAGTTAGTTTTTTTAATTGAATATGACAGTATAACTGTCATACCAAATATGAAATATATATAAACATAACTCCAAAATTGAACAAGCATTATGTTTAAAAATGCCTAAAATATTGTATCTATGTGAGTTTCACCAGAATCAGGTAATTTGGTAAGATTTACAAATACAATTTTATTTTTCATAATGACAGTATATCTGCTACATTCAATTTGACTGTTATTTAAACATAACTTCCTAATCACACATGCAAATAGGTTAATAAAGCCTAAAACAATGCATCCTTGTGAGTTTTACTCGACACATTTGCTATTTTAAGGCTTGCAAACACAAAAAGTAGTTTTTTACTCATTATGACAGCAATGTTCTTAAAATCCAGAGATAATGCGAAATAAGCAATAAAAATGTTTTTCAACATAATTCCTACATTAAACATGCAACATGTCTAATAATGCCTGAAGACAAGTATCTTTGTTAGTTTTAATAGAAAAAATATATTTTGTAAGTCTTGCAAAGAGGCAAGTTAGTTTTTTAATTTCAATATGACAGTATAACTGTCATACCAAATATGAAAGTGATATAAACAAAACTCCAAAACTAAACATGCATTATGTCTAAAAATGCCTAAAATATTGTATCTATGTGAGTTTTACAAGAATCAGTAAATTTGGTAAGGTGTACAATTACATAAATTGGGGGTTTACTCATAATGACAGATAACTGCTACATTCAATTTGACAGTTATTTAAACATAACTTCTAACCACACATGCAAAATAGGCTAATAAAGCCTAAAATAATGCATCCATGTGAGTTTTACTCCAAACATATGCTATTTTAAGGCTTGCAAACACAAAAAGAATTATTTTACTCATTATGACAGCAATGTTCTTAAAATCCTGAGATAATGCGAAATAAGCAATAAAAATGTTTCTCAACATATTTCCTACACCAAACATGCAACATGTCTAATAATGCGTGAAGATATGTATCTCTGTTAGTTTTACTAGAAAAATTATCTTTTGTAAGTTTTGCAAAGAGGCAAGTTGTTTTTTTTTTAATTCAATATGACAGTATAATTGTCATACCAAATATGAAATATATATAAATATAACTCCAAAATTGAAAAGGCATTACGTTTAAAAATGCCTAAAATATTGTATCTATGTGAGTTTCACCAGAATCAGGTAATTTGGTAGTTTACATACAATTTTTTTTTTTCATAATGACAGTATAACTGCTACATTCAATTTGACTGTTATTTAAAAATAACTTCCTAATCACACATGCAAATAGGTTAATAAAGCCTAAAACAATGCATCCTTGTGAGTTTTACTCGAAACATTTGCTATTTTAAGGCTTGCAAACACAAAAAGTAGTTTTTTACTCATTATGACAGTAATGTTCTTAAAATCCTGAGATAATGCGAAATAAGCAATAAAAATGTTTTTCAACACATTTCCTACACCAAACATGCAACATGTCTTATAATGCGTGAAGATATGTATCTCTGTTAGTTTTACTAGAAAAATTATCTTTTGAAAGTTTTGCAAAGAGGCAAGTTAGTTTTTTTAATTGAATATGACAGTATAACTGTCATACCAAATATGAAATATATATAAACATAACTCCAAAATTGAACAAGCATTATGTTTAAAAATGCCTAAAATATTGTATCTATGTGAGTTTCACCAGAATCAGGTAATTTGGTAAGATTTACAAATACAATTTTATTTTTCATAATGACAGTATATCTGCTACATTCAATTTGACTGTTATTTAAACATAACTTCCTAATCACACATGCAAATAGGTTAATAAAGCCTAAAACAATGCATCCTTGTGAGTTTTACTCGAAACATTTGCTATTTTAAGGCTTGCAAACACAAAAAGTAGTTTTTTACTCATTATGACAGCAATGTTCTTAAAATCCAGAGATAATGCGAAATAAGCAATAAAAATGTTTTTCAACATAATTCCTACATTAAACATGCAACATGTCTAATAATGCCTGAAGACAAGTATCTTTGTTAGTTTTAATAGAAAAATATATTTTGTAAGTCTTGCAAAGAGGCAAGTTAGTTTTTTAATTTCAATATGACAGTATAACTGTCATACCAAATATGAAAGTGATATAAACAAAACTCCAAAACTAAACATGCATTATGTCTAAAAATGCCTAAAATATTGTATCTATGTGAGTTTTACAAGAATCAGTAAATTTGGTAAGGTGTACAATTACATAAATTGGGGGTTTACTCATAATGACAGATAACTGCTACATTCAATTTGACAGTTATTTAAACTTAACTTCTAACCACACATGCAAAATAGGCTAATAAAGCCTAAAACAATGCATCCATGTGAGTTTTACTCCAAACATATGCTATTTTAAGGCTTGCAAACACAAAAAGAATTATTTTACTCATTATGACAGTAATGTTCTTAAAATCCTGAGATAATGCGAAATAAGCAATAAAAATGTTTCTCAACATATTTCCTACACCAAACATGCAACATGTCTAATAATGCGTGAAGATATGTATCTCTGTTAGTTTTACTAGAAAAATTATCTTTTGTAAGTTTTGCAAAGAGGCAAGTTGGGTTTTTTTTAAATTCAATATGACAGTATAATTGTCATACCAAATATGAAATATATATAAATATAACTCCAAAATTGAAAAGGCATTACGTTTAAAAATGCCTAAAATATTGTATCTATGTGAGTTTCACCAGAATCAGGTAATTTGGTAGTTTACATACAATTTTTTTTTTTCATAATGACAGTATAACTGCTACATTCAATTTGACTGTTATTTAAAAATAACTTCCTAATCACACATGCAAATAGGTTAATAAAGCCTAAAACAATGCATCCTTGTGAGTTTTACTCGAAACATTTGCTATTTTAAGGCTTGCAAACACAAAAAGTAGTTTTTTACTCATTATGACAGTAATGTTCTTAAAATCCTGAGATAATGCGAAATAAGCAATAAAAATGTTTTTCAACACATTTCCTACACCAAACATGCAACATGTCTTATAATGCGTGAAGATATGTATCTCTGTTAGTTTTACTAGAAAAATTATCTTTTGTAAGTTTTGCAAAGAGGCAAGTTAGTTGTTTTAATTCAATATGACAGTATAACTGTCATACCAAATATGAAATATATATAAACATAACTCCAAAATTGAACAAGCATTATGTTTAAAAATGCCTAAAATATTGTATCTATGTGATTTTCACCAGAATCAGGTAATTTGGTAAGGTTTACAAATACAATTTTTTTTTTCATAATGACAGTATAACTGCTACATTCAATTTGACTGTTATTTAAACATAACTTCCTAATCACACATGCAAATAGTTTAATAAAGCCTAAAACAATGCATCCTTGTGAGTTTTACTCGAAACATTTGCTATTTTAAGGCTTGCAAACACAAAAAGTAGTTTTATACTCATTATGACAGTAATGTTCTTAAAATCCAGAGAGAATGCGAAATAAGCAATAAAAATGTTTTTCAACATAATTCCTACATCAAACATGCAACATGTCTAATAATGCCTGAAGACATGTATCTTTGTTAGTTTTAATAGAAAAAATATATGTTGTAAGTTTTGAAAAGAGGCAAGTTAGTTTTTTAATTCAATATGACAGTATAACTGTCATACCAAATATGAAAGTGATATAAACAAAACTCCAAAACTAAACATGCATTATGTCTAAAAATGCCTAAAATATTGTATCTATGTGAGTTTTACAAGAATCAGTAAATTTGGTAAGGTGTATAATTACATAAATTAGGGGTTTACTCATAATGACAGATAACTGCTACATTCAATTTGACAGTTATTTAAACATAACTTCTAACCACACATGCAAAATAGGCTAATAAAGCCTAAAACAATGCATCCATGTGAGTTTTACTCCAAACATATGCTAATTTAAGGCTTGCAAACACAAAAAGAAGTATTTTACTCATTATGACAGTAATGTTCTTAAAATCCTGAGATAATGCGAAATAAGCAAAATAAATGTTTTTCAACATATTTCCTACACCAAACATGCAACATGTCTATTAATGCGTGAAGATATGTATCTCTGTTAGTTTTACAAGAAAAATTATCTTTTGTAAGTTTTGCAAAGAGGCAAGTTAGTTTGTTTAATTCAATATGACATTATAACTGTCATACCAAATATGAAATATATATAAACATACCTCCAAAATTGAACATGCAGTATGTCTAAAAATGCCTAAAATATTGTATCTATGTGAGTTTCACCAGAATCAGGTAGTTTGGTAAGGTTTACAAATACAAAAATTAGGGGTTTACTCATAATGACAGTTAACTGCTACTTTCAATTTGACAGTTATTTAAACAAAACTTCTAACCACACATGCAAAATAGGCTAATAAAGCCTAAAACAATGCATCCATGTGAGTTTTACTTGAAACATATGCTATTTTAAGGCTTGCAAACACAAAAAGAAGTATTTTACTCATTATGACAGTAATGTTCTTAAAATCCTGAGATAATGCGAAATAAGCAATAAAAATGTTTTTCTACATATTTCCTACACCAAACATGCAACATGTCTATTAATGCGTGAAGATATGTATCTCTGTTAGTTTTACTAGAAAATGTATCTTTTGTAAGTTTTGCAAAGAGGCAAGTTAGTTTTTTTTAATTCAATATGACATTATAACTGTCATACCAAATATGAAATATATATAAACATAACTCCAAAATTGAACATGCATTATGTCTAAAAATGCCTAAAATATTGTATCTATGTGAGTTTCACCAGAATCATGGTAATTTGGTAAGGTTTACAAATACAAACATTAGGGGTTTACTCATGACAGTTAACTGCTACATTCAATTTGACTGTTATTTAAACATAACTCCTAAACCACAAATACAAAATGGCTAATAATGCCTGGAGAAATGTAGCTTTGTGAGTTTTACTGGAAAAAAATAATGCGTAAGGTTTAGAAAGACACAAGTTATTTTTTTTAATTTAATATGATGGTATAACTGTCATACTAAATATGAAAGTTGTATAAACATAACTCCAAAACCAAAATGCATTTTGTCTAAAAATGCCTGTAATATTATATCTTTTTGAGTTTTACCAGAATCAGGTATTTTGGTAAGGTTGACAAATACAAACATTAGGTTTTACTCATAATGACAGTATACTGCCACATTCAATATGACAATTATTTAAACATAACTCCAAAACCAAACATGCATTATGTCTAAAAATTCCTATAATTTTCTACGTGAGTTTTACTAGAATCAGTTGTTTTTGTAAGGTTTACAAATACAAAATATTAGTTTTACTCATAAATCAAATCAAATGAGAGTATACTGTCACAATCAATGTGACAAAATGGCTAATAATGCCTGGAGGAATGTATCTTTGTGAATTTTACTGGAACAAATATTTTGTAAGGTTTGTAAAGACACACGCTAGTTTTTTTTTTACTTAATTTTACAGTATAGCTGTCATACTATATATGAAAGTTTTATAAACACAACTTCAAAACCAAACATGCAATCCGTCTAAAAATGTCTATAATATTTATTATATGTAAGATTTATCAAAATCAGGTATTTTGGTAAGGTTTACAAATCAAAAAATTAGGTTTTACTCATAGTGACAGTATAATTGCCACAGTCAATATGACAGTTATTTACACATAACTCCTAAAACACAAATGCAAAATGACTAATAATGCCTAGGAAAGGTATATTTGTGAATTTTACTGGAAAACAATATTTTGTAAGGTTTATAAAGATACAAATTAGTTTGTTTTTTTACTCAATATGATGGTATAACTTTCATACTAAATATGAAAGTTATATAAACATAACTCCAAAACCAAACATGCTTTATGTCTAATAATTCCTGAAATATTGTATCGGTGTGGGTTTTACCAGAATCAGGTATTTTGGTAAGGTTGAAAAATACAAAAATTAGGTTTTACTCATAATGACAGTATAACTGCCACATTGACTGCCCCCAAACATGCATTATGTCTTAAAAATGCCTATAATTTTGTATCCATGTGAGTTTTACTAGAATCAGTTGTTTTTGTAAGGTTTACAAATACAAAATATTAGTTTTATTCATAATGACAGTATATTGTCACAATCAATCTGACAATATGGCTAATAATGCCTTGAGGAATGTATCTTTGTGAGTTTTACTGGAAATAATATTTTGTAAGGTTTGTAAAGACACGAGTTGGTTTTTTTTTTTACACAATTTTACAGTATAGCTGTCAAACGATATATGAAAGTTATATAAACACAACTCCAAAACCAAATATGCAATCCGTCTAAAAATGCCTGTAATATTGAATACATGTGAGTTTTATCAGAATCAGGTATTTTGGTAAGGTTTACAAAAACAAAATCTAGGTTTTACTCATAGTGACAGTATAACTGCCACACTCAATATGACAGTTATTTAAACATAACTCCTAAAACACAAATGCAAAATGACTAATAATGCCTAGGAAAGGTATATTTGTGAATTTTACTGGAAAACAAAATTTTGTAAGGTTTGTAAAGATACAAATTAGTTGTTTTTTTTTACTCAATATGATGGTATAACTTCCATACTAAATATGAAAGTTATATAAACATAACTCCAAATCCAAACATGCGTTATGTCTAAAAATTCCTGTAATATTGTATCGGGGTGGGTTTTACCAGAATCAGGTATTTAAGTAAGATTTACAAATACAAAAATTGGGTTTTACTCATAATGACAGTATAAATGCTATATTTAAAATAACAGTTATTTAAACACAACTCCTAAACCAAGCATGTTAAATGGCTAATAATGCCTTGAGAAATGGATCTTTGTGAGTTTGGGGGGGGGGAAATGTAAGATTTATAAAGACAAGTTTTTGTTTTTTTTACTCAATATGATGGTATAACTGTCATACTAAATATGAAAGTTATATAAACATAATTCCAAAACCAAACTCCTAAACCAAACTTGCAATCTGTCTTAAACTGCCTGTAATATTGAATCTATGTGAGTTTTACCAGAATCAGGTATTTTGGTAAGGTTTACAAATACAAAACTTGGGTTTTACTCATAATGACAGTATAACTGCAACATTTGATATGACAGTTATTTAAACATAACTCCTAATCCAAACATGATAAATGGCTAATAATGCTTGGAGAAATGTATCATGGTGAGTTTTACTGGAAACAAATAATTTGTAAGGTTTATAAGACACAAGTTAGTTTTTTTGTTTAATATGATGGTATAACTGTCATACTAAATATGAAAGTTATATAAACATAACTCCAAAACCAAACATGCATTATGTCTTAAAATGCCTGTAATATTGTATCTATGTGAGTTTTACTAGAATCAGGTATTTTGGTTAAGGTTGACAAATACAAAAATTTGGTTTTACTCATAATGACAGTATAACTGCCACATTGACTGCCACCAAACATGCATTATGTCTAAAAATGCTTATAATTTTGTATCTATGTGAGTTTTACTAGAATCAGTTGTTTTTGTAAGGTTTACAAATACAAAATATTAGTTTTACTCATAATGACACTATACTGTCACAATTAATCCGACAAAATGGCTAATAATGCCTTGAGGAATGTATCTTTGTGAGTTTTACTGGAAAAAAATATTTTGTAAGGTTTGTAAAGACACAAGTTAGTTTTTTTTTACACAATTTAACAGTATAGCTGTCATACTATAAATGAAAGTTATATAAACATAATTCCAAAACCAAATATGCAATCCGTCTAAAAATGCCTGTAATATTGAATATATGTGAGTTTTATCAGAATCAGGTATTTTGGTAAGGTTTACGAAAACAAAAATTAGGTTTTACTCATAGTGACAACATAACTGCCACACTCAGTATGACAGTTAATTAAACATAACTCCTAAAACACAAATGCAAAATGACTACTATTGCCTAGGGAAATGTATATTTGTTAATTTTACTGGAAAATAATAATTTGTAAGGTTTGTAAATATACAAATTAGTTTTTTTTTTACTCAATATATAATGGTATAACTGTCATACTAAATATGAAAGTTATATAAACATAACTCCAAAACCAAACATGCTTTATGTCTAAAAATTCCTGTAATATTGTATTGATGTGGGTTTTACCAGAATCAGGTATTTTGGTAAGGTTTACAAATACAAAAAAATAGTTTTTACTCATAATGACAGTATATCTGCCACACTCAATATGACAGTTATTTAAACATAACTCCTAAACCAAACATGATAAATGACTAATTATGCCTGGAGAAATGTATCTTTGTGAGTTTTACTGGGAACATTTTTTTTTTAAGGTTTATAAAGACACAAGTTATTTTTTTTTTTTACTCAATATGATGGTATAACTGTCATACTAAATATGAAAGTTATATGAACATAACTCCAAAAACAAACATGAATTTTGTCCAAAATTACCTGTAATATTGTATCTATGTGAGTTTTACCAGAATCAGGTATTTTGGTAAGGTTTACAAATACAAAAAATAGGTTTTTACTCACTATGACAGTATACTGTCACATTCAATCTGACAGTTATTTAAACATATTGTAACTCCTAAACCACAAATACAAAATGGCTAATAATGCCTGGAGAAATGTATCTTTGTGAGTTTTCCTGGAAAAAAAATAAAAAATGTATAAGGTTTGTAAAGAAACAAGTTAGTTTTTTTACTTAATATGACAGTAAAACTGTCATACTAAATATGAAAGTTAAATAAACATAAATCAAATCAAATCAAATCAACTTATTTTATAAAGCACATTTAAAATTTACCACAGGGGTAGCCAAAGTGCTGTACAATGAACAGGTTAAAAGATAAAACGAGTACCGAGCAAACACAACACAACACAAACAGAATACGATTAAAAAATAAATAATTAAAATAGAATTAATAAAAACATAAAAACATAAAAACAGGATCACAGCAGGTGTATTATGGGGCGCCATTGCAGGATGGATATCACTCAGCGTTAAAAGCCATGGAATAAAACTATGTTTTTAAGAGAGATTTAAAAACAGGAAGAGAGGAGGCTTGTCTAACACTCAGGTGTAGGTCGTTCCAGAGCTTGGGAGCAGCAACGGCGAAAGCTCTGTCACCTCTAAGCTTCAGCCTTGTGTCAGGGACCGTCAACAGCAGCTGATCGGCTGCAAACTCCAAAACCAAACTTGCAATACGTCTAAAAATGCCTGGAATATTGAATCTATGTGAGTTTTACCAGAATCAGGTATTTTGGTAAGGTTTACAAATACAAAACCTGGGTTTTACTCATAATGACAGTATAACTGCATTATTTGATATGACAGTTATTTAAACATAACTCCTAAACCAAACATGATAAATGGCTAATAATGCCTGGAAAAATGTATATAAACATAACTCCAAAACCAAACATGCATTATGTCTAAAAATGCCTGTAATATTGTATCTATGTGAGTTTTACCAGAATCAGGAATTTTGGTAAGGTTTATAAATACAAAAATTAGGTTTTACTCATAATGACAGTATAACTGCCACCCTCAATATGACGGTTATGTTAACATAACTCCTAAACCACACATGAAAAATGGCTAATAATGCCTGGAGAAATGTATCTTTGTGAGTTTTACAGGAAAAAAAATATTTTGTAAGGTTTGATAAGACACAAAATAGTTTTTTTTTATTCAATATGTTTGTATAACTGTCATAATAAATGTAAAAGTTATATAAACATAACTCCAATACCAAACATGCAATCGTCTAAAAATGCCTGTAATATTGAATCTATGTGAGTTTTACTAGAATCAGGTATTTTGTTAAGGTTTACAAATACAAAAATTAGGTTTTACTCACAATGACAGTATACTGTCACATTCAATCTGACTGTTATTTAAACACAAATTCTAAACCACAGATGCAAAATGGCTAATAATAACTGGAGAAATGTATTTTTGTGAGTTTTACTGGAAGAAAAATATTTTGTAAGGTTTGTATGGACACAAGTTAGTTTTTTTTATTCAATATGATGGAAACATGCTTTATGTCTAAAAAAAATCCTGTAATATTTTATCCATGTGAGTTTTATCAGAATCAGTTATTTTGGTAATTTTACAAATACAAAAAATAGTTTTTACTCATAATGACAGTATATCTGCCACACTCAATATGACAGTTATTTAAACATAACTCTAAACCAAACATAGTTATTGGCTAATAATGCTTGGAGAAATGTATATTTGTGAGTTTTACTGGAAAAACATTTTTTTTAAGGTTTATAAAGACACAAGTTAGTTTTTTTTACTCAATATGACAGTATAACTGTAATACTAAATGTAAAAAATATATAAACATGACTCCAAAACCAAACATGCATTATGTTTAAAAATGCCTGTTATTTTGTATCCATGCGAGTTTTACAAAAATCAATTGTTGTAGTAAGGTTTGCAACTACAAATTATTGGTTTTACTCACCATGATAGTATACTGTCACATTCAATTTGACAGTTATTTAAACATAACTACAAAACCACACATGCAAAATGGCTATAATGCCTGGAGAAATGTATTTTTGTGAGATTACTGGAAAAACATATTTTGTAAGGTTTGTAAAGAAACAATTTAGTTTTTTTTACTTAATATGATGAGATGGCGACTTTTCCAGGGTGTACCCCGCCTTCCGCCCGATTGTCGCTGAGATAGGCTCCAGCGCCCCCCGCGACCCCGAAGGGAATAAGCGGTAGAAAATGGATGGATGGATGGACAGTATAACTGTCATACTAAATGTAAAAGTAGTATAAACATAACTCCAAAACCAAATATGCATTATGTCTAAAAATGCCTGTAATATTGTATCGATGTGAGTTTTACTAGAATCAGTTGTTTTTGTAAGTTTTGCAAATACAAAATATTGGTTTTACTTACTATGACAGTATACTGTCACATTCAATCTGACAGCTAATTAAACATAACTCCTAAACCACACATGCAAAATGACTAATAATGCGTAGAAAAATGTATCTCTGTGAATTTTACTGGAAAAAAATATTTTGTAAGGTTTGTAAAATTACAAGTTTGTTATTTTTTACTCAATTTGACAGTATAACTGTCATACTAAATATAAATGATAAATGGGTTGTACTTGTTTAGCGCTTTTCTACCTTCAAGGTACTCAAAGCGCTTTGACACTACTTCCACATTTACCCATTCACACACACATTCACACACTGATGGAGGGAGCTGCCATGCAAGGCGCTAACCAGCACCCATCAGGAGCAAGGGTGAAGTGTCTTGCTCAGGACACAACGGACATGACGAGGTTGGTAGTAGGTGGGGATTGAACCAGGGACCCTCGGGTCGCGCACGGCCATTCTTCCACTGCGCCATATGAAAGTTATATACACATAACTCCATAACCAAACATGTTTTATGTCTAAAAATTCCTGTAATATTGTATCTATGTGAGTTTTACCAGAATCAGTTATTTTGGTAAGGTTTACAAATACAAAAAATAGGTTTTACTCATAATGACAATATAACTGCCACATTTAACATGACAGGTATTTAAACATAATTCCTAAACCAAACATGATAAATGGCTAATAATGTCTGGAGAAATGTATCTTTGTGAGTTTTACAGAAAACAAAATAATTTGTAAGGTTTATAAAGACACAAGGTAGTTGTTTTTTTTTACTCAATATGATGGTATATACTAAATATGAAAGTTATATGAACATAACTCCAAAAACAAACATGAATTTTGTCCAAAATTACCTGTAATATTGTATCTATGTGAGTTTTACCAAAATCAGGTATTTTGGTAAGGTTTACAAATACAAAAAATAGGTTTTACTCACTATGACAGTATACTGTCACATTCAATCTGACAGTTATGTAAACATAACTCCTAAACCACACATGCAAAATGGCTAATAATGCCTGGAGAAATGTATCTTTGTGAGTTTTACTAGGACAAATATTTTGTAAGGTTTGTAAAGACACACGTTAGTTTTTTTTTTTACTAAATATGACAGTATAACTGTCATACTACATGCAAAAAATATATAAACATGACTCCAAAACCAAACTTTCAATCCGTCTAAAAATGTCTGTAATATTGAATCTATGTGAGTTTTACCAAAATGAGGTATTTTGGTAAGGTTGACAAATAAAAAAAATAGGTTTTACTGATAGTGACAATATAAGTGCCACACTCAATATGACTGTTATTTAAACATAACTCCTAAACCAAACATGCTAAATGGCTAATAATGCCTAGAGAAAGGAAGCTTTGTGACTTTTACTGAACAAAAAATAATTTGTAAGGTTTATAAAGACACAAGTTAGTTTTTTTTTACTCAATATGATGGATAACTGTCATACTAAGTATAAAAGTTATATAAACATAACTCCAAAACCAAACATGCATTTTGTCTGAAAATTATTGTTATATTGTATCTATGTGAGTTTAACCAGAATCAGGTATTTTGGTAAGGTTTACATATACAATAATTAGGTTTTACTCATAATGACAGTATAACTGCCTCATTCAAAATGACAGTTATGTAAACATAACTCCTAAACCACTCATGCAAAATGGTTAATAATGCCTGAAAAAATAGTTTTTTTTACTCAATATGACAGTAATATTGTCATACTAAATAAGAAAGTTATATAAATATATCTCCAAAACCAAACATGCATTATGTCTAAAAATGCCTGTAATATTGTATCCATGTGAGTTTCACTAGAATAAGTTGTTTTTGTAAGTTTTGCAAATACAAAATACTGGTTTTACTCACTATGACAGTATACTGTCACATTCAATCCGACAGTTATGTAAACAAAACTCCTAAACCACACATGCAAAATGGCTAATAATGCCTGGAGAAATGTATCTTTGTGAGTTTTACTAGGACAAATATTTTGTAAGGTTTGTAAAGACACACGTTAGTTTTTTTTACTAAAAATGACAGTATAACTGTCATACTACATGCAAAAAATATATAAACATGACTCCAAAACCAAACTTTCAATCCGTCTAAAAATGTCTGTAATATTGAATCTATGTGAGTTTTACCAAAATGAGGTATTTTGGTAAGGTTGACAAATAAAAAAAATAGGTTTTACTGATAGTGACATTATAAGTGCCACACTCAATATGACTGTTATTTAAACATAACTCCTAAACCAAACATGCTAAATGGCTAATAATGCCTGGAGAAATGTATCTTTGTGAGTTTTAATGGGAAAAAAAAATATTTTGTAAGGTTTGTAAAGACACAAGTTAGTTCTTTTTTACTTAATATGACAATATAAATGTCATACTAAATATTAAAGTTATATAAACATAACTCCAAAACCAAACATGCATTCCGTCTAAAAATGCCTGTAATATTGAATCTATGTTAGTTTTATTAGAATCAGGTATTTTGGTAAGGTTTACAAATACAAAAATTTGGTTTTACTCATAATGACGGATAACTGCCACATTCAAAATGACAGTTATTTAAACATAATTTCCTAACCACACATGCAAAAATGCTAATAATCCCTAAAACAATGCATCCTTGTGAGTTTTACTCGAACATATGCTTTTTTAAGGCTTGCAATTACAAAAAGTAGTTGTTTACTCAATATGACAGCAATGTTCTTAAAATCCTCTAATAATGCGGAAAAAGCAATACAAATGTTTTTCAACATAATTCCTAAACCAAACATGAAAAATTTCTAATTAAGCCTGTAGACATGTGTCTTTGTTAGTTTTACTAGGAAAACCATATTTTGTAAGGTTTGCAAATTTGCAAGTTAGTTTTTTTAATTCAATATGACTGTATAACTTTCATACTAAATATGAAAGTTACATAATTCCAAAACTAAACATGCATTATGTTTAAAAATGCCTAAAATATTGTATCTATGTGAGTTTTACCAGAATCAGGTAATTTAATAAGGTTTACAAATACAAAAATTAGGTTTTACTCATAATGACAGTATAACTTCTCTAATCAATTTGACATTTATTTAAATATAACTTCCTAACCACACATGCAAAATGGCTAATAAAGCCTAAAACAATGCATCCTTGTGAGTTTTACTCGAAACATGTGCTTTTTTAAGGCTTGCAATTACAAAAAGTAGTTTTTTTGCTCAATATGACAGTGATGTTTTTAAAATCCAGATATAATGCGAAAAAATCAATAAAATAGTTTTTCAACATAATTCCTAAACCAAACATGCATTATATCTTAAAATGCCTATAATATTGTATCCAAGTGAGTTTTAGTAGAATCATTTGTTTTTGTAAGGTTTACAAATACAACATTTTGGTTTTACTCACTATGACAGTATACTGTCACATTCAATCTGACTGTTATTTAAACATAAATTCTAAACCACAGATGCAAAATGGCTAATAATGCCTGGAGAAATGTATTTTTTTGAGTTTTACTGGAAAAAATATATTTTGTAAGGTTTGTTTGGACAAAAGTTTGTTTTTTTTACTCAATATGATGGTATAAATTTGAAAGTTATATAAACATAACTTCAAAACCAAACATGCAATCCGTCTAAAAATGCCTGTAATATTGAATCTATGTGAGTTTTAACAGAATCAGGTATTTTGGTAGGGTTTACAAATACAAAAATTACATTTTACTCATAATGACAGTATAACTGCCACGTTCAAAATGACAGTTATTTAAACATAACTCCTAAAACAAAAATGCTAAATGGCTAATAATGACTGAAGAAATGCATCTTTGTGAGTTTTACTGAAAAAAAAAAAATATTTTGTAAGGTTTGTAAAGACACGTTAGTTTTTTTTTTACTCCAAATGACAGTATAACTGTCATACTAAATGTAAAATGTATATAAAAAAAACTCCAAAACCAAACATGCATTATGTCTAAAAATGCCTGTAACATTGTATCCATGTGAGTTTTACTGGAATCAGTTGTTTTTTTAAGGTTTGCAAATACAAAATATTGGTTTTACTCACTATGACAGTATGTTGTCACATTCAATCTGACAGTTATTTAAACATAACTCCTAAACCACACATACAAAATGACTAATAATGCCTGGAGAAATGTATCTTTGTGAGTTTTACTGAAAAAATATATATATATTTTGTAAGGTTTTTAAAGACGTAAGTTAATTTTTCTTTTACTCAATATGACAGTATAACTGTCATACTAAATATGAAAGTTATTTAAACATAACTCCAAAACCAAACATGCATTATGTCTCAAAATGCCTGTAATATTGTATCTATGTGAGTTTTACTACAATCAGGTATTTTGGTGAGGTTTACAAATACAAAAATAAGGTTTTACTCATAATGACAGTATAACTGCCACACTCAATAATGCAGTTATTTAAATATAACTCCTAAACCACACATGCTAAATGGCTAATAATGCTTGGAAAAATGTATATTTGTGAGTTTTACTGGAAAAAAAAAAGTAAGGTTTGTAAAGACACAAGTTATTTTTTTTACTCAATATGACATTATTACTGTCATACTAAATGTAAAAGTTATATAAACCTAACTCCAAAACCAAACATTCATTTATCATGTTTGGTTTAGGAGTTATGTTTAAATAACTGTCATATTGAGTGTGGCAGTTATACTGTCATTATGAGTAAAACCTATTTTTTTGTATTTGTAAACCTTACCAAAATACCTGATTCTGGTAAAACCCACATCGATACAATATTACAGGAATTTTTAGACATAAAGCATGTTTGGTTTTGGAGTTATGTTTATATAACTTTCATATTTAGTATGACAGTTATACCATTATATATTGAGTAAAAAAAAAACTATTTTGTATCTTTACAAACCTTACAAAATATTGTTTTCCAGTAAAATTCACAAATATACATTTCTCTAGGCATTAGTATGCCTGGAGCAATGTATCTTTGTGAGTTTTACTGGGAAAAAAAAAATGTAAGGTTTATAAAGACACAAGTTTTTTTTTTTTTACTCAATATGATGGTATAACTGTCATACTAAATATGAAAGTTGTATAAACATAACTCCAAAACCAAACATGCATTATGTCTAAAAATGCCTGCAATATTGTATCTATGTGATTTTTACCAGAATCAGGTATTTTTGGTAAGGTTTACAAATACAAAAATTATGTTTTACTCACTATGACAGTATACTGTCACATTCAATCTGACAGTTATTTAAACATACTGTAACTCCTAAACCACAAATACAAAACGGCTAATAATGCCTGGAGAAATGTATCTTTGTGAGTTTTCCTGGAAAAAAAATAAAAAATTCATGAGGTTTGTAAAGACACAAGTTAGTGTTTTTTTTACTTAATATGACAGTAAAACTGTCATTCTAAATATGAAAGTTAAATAAACATAACTCCAAACCAAACTTGTAATGCATCTAAAAATGCCTGTAATATTGAATCTATGTGAGTTTTACCAGAATCAGGTATTTTGGTAAGGTTTACAAATACAAAAATTGGGTTTTACTCATAATGACAGTACAACTGCCATATTCAAAATAACAGTTATTTAAACATAACGCCTAAACCAAACATGCTATATAGCTAATAATGCCTGGAGAAATGTATCTTTGTGAGTTTTACTAGAAAACAATATTTTGTAAGGTTTGTAAAGACAAAAGTTTTTTTTTTTTTTTTACTCAATATGATGGTATAACTGTCAAACTAAATATAAAAGTAATATAAACATCATTCCAAAACCAAACTCCTAAACCAAACTTGCAATCCGTCTTAAACTGCCTGTAATATTAAATCTATATGAGTTTTTCCAGAATCAGGTATTTTGGTAAGGTTTACAAATACAAAACTTGGGTTTGACTCATAATGACAGTATAACTGCATTATTTGATATGACAGTTATTTAAACATAACTCCTAAACCAAACATGATAAATAGCTAATAATGCCTGGAAAAATGTATATAAACATAACTCCAAAACCAAACATGCATTATGTCTAAAAATGCCTGTAATATTGTATCTATGCAAGTTTTACCAGAATCAGGAATTGAATCTATGTGAGTTTTACCATATTCAGGTATTTTGGTAAGGTTTATAAATACAAAAATTAGGTTTTACTCATAATGACAGTATAACTGCCACCCTCAATATGGCAGTTATGTTAACATAACTCCTAAACCACACATGCAAAATGGTTAATAATGCCTGGAGAAATGTATCTTTGTGAGTTTTACTGGGAAAAAATATATATTTTGTAAGGTTTGTAAAGACACAAGTTAGTTCTTTTTTACTTAATATGACAATATAAATGTTATACTAAATATTAAAGTTATATAAACATAACTCCAAAACCAAACATGCAATCCGTCTAAAAATGCCTGTAATATTGAATTTATGTGAGTTTTATTAGAATCAGGTATTTTGGTAAGGTTTAGAAATACAAAAATTAGGTTTTACTCATAATGACGGATAACTGCCACATTCAAAATGACAGTTATTTAAACATAACTTCCTAACCACACATGCAAAAATGCTAATAATGCCTAAAACAATGCATCCTTGTGAGTTTTACTCGAACATATGCTTTTTTAAGGCTTGCAATTACAAAAAGTAGTTGTTTACTCAATATGACAGCAATGTTCGTAAAATCCTCTAATTATGCGGAAAAAGCAATACAAATGTTTTTCAACATAATTCCTAAACCAAACATGCAAAATTTCTAATAAAGCCTGTAAGCCTGTAAGGCGCACCCCATGGTTTACAGAAGAAACCAGAGCTCATAAATTATCATGTAGAAAGTTGGAACGCAAATGGCGCGCGACCAAGCTTGAGGTTTTCCATCAAGCATGGAGTGATAGTTTAATATTGTATAAACGCATGCTTACCTTAGCTAAAGCTAAATATTACTCAAATCTCATCCGCCTCAACAAAAACGACCCTAAATTTTTGTTTAGTACAGTAGCATCGCTAACCCAACAAGGGACTCCTCCCAATAGCTCCACCCACTCGGCAGATGACTTTATGAATTTCTTTAATAAGAAAATTGAACTCATTAGAAAGGAGATTAAAGACAACGCATCCCAGCTACAACTGGGTTCTATGAACACAGATACAACTGTATCTACGACGAATACTGCAATACAAAATAGTCTCTCTCTTTTTGATGAAATAACATTAGAGGAACTATTACAGCGTGTAAGTGGGATAAAACAAACAACATGTTTACTTGACCCACTTCCTGGGAAACTTATCAAGGAGCTTTTTGTATTATTAGGTCCATCAGTGCTAAATATTATAAACTTATCACTTTCCTCTGGCACTGTTCCCCTAGCATTCAAGAAAGCGGTTATTCATCCTCTGCTCAAAAGACCTAACCTTGATCCTGACCTCATGGTAAACTACCGACCGGTGTCCCACCTTCCCTTTATTTCGAAAATCCCCGAAAAAATTGTCGCACAGCAGCTAAATGAACACTTAGTGTCTAACAATCTCTGTGAACCTTTTCAATCCGGTTTCAGGGCAAATCACTCTACGGAGACAGCCCTCGCAAAAATGACTAATGATCTACTGCTAACGATGGATTCTGATGCGTCATCTATGTTGCTGCTTCTTGATCTTAGCGCTGCTTTCGATACCGTCGATCATAATATTTTATTAGAGCGTATCAAAACACGTATTGGTATGTCAGACTTAGCTTTGTCGTGGTTTAACTCTTATCTTACTGACAGGATGCAATGCGTCTCCCATAATAATGTGACCTCGGACTATGTTAAGGTAACGTGAGGAGTTCCTCAGGGTTCGGTTCTTGGCCCTGCACTCTTTAGTATTTACATGCTGCCGCTAGGCGACATCATACGCAAATACGGTGTTAGCTTTCATTGTTATGGTGATGACACCCAACTCTACATGCCCCTAAAGCTGACCAACACGCTGGATTGTAGTCAGCTGGAGGCGTGTCTTAATGAAATTAAACAATGGATGTCCGCTAACTTCTTGCAACTCAACGCCAAGAAAACGGAAATGCTGATTATCGGTCCTGCTAAACACCGACATTCATTTAATAATACCACTTTAACATTTGATAACCAAACAATTACACAAGGCGAATCAGTAAAGAATCTGGGTATTATTTTCGACCCAACTCTCTCCTTTGAGTCACACATTAAGAGTGTTACTAAAACGGCCTTCTTTCATCTCCGCAATATCGCTAAAATTCGTTGTATTTTATCCACTAGCGACGCTGAGATCATTATTCATGCGTTCGTTACGTCTCGTCTCGACTACTGTAACGTATTATTTTCGGGTTTCCCTATGTCTAGCATTAAAAGATTACAATTGGTACAAAATGCGGCTGCTAGACTTTTGACAAGAACAAGAAAGTTTGATCATATTACGCCTATACTGGCTCACCTGCACTGGCTTCCTGTGCACTTAAGATGTGACTTTAAGGTTTTACTACTTACGTATAAAATACTACACGGTCTAGCTCCGTCCTATCTTGTCGATTGCATTGTACCATATGTCCCGGCAAGAAATTTGCGTTCAAAGAACTCCGGCTTATTAGTGAATCCCAGAGCCCAAAAAAAGTCTGCGGGCTATAGAGCGTTTTCTATTCGGGCTCCAGTACTATGGAATGCCCTCCCGGTAACAATTAGAGATGCTACCTCAGTAGAAGCATTTAAGTCCCATCTTAAAACTCATTTGTATACTCTAGCCTTTAAATAGCCCCCCTGTTAGACCAGTTGATCTGCCGTTTCTTTTCTTTTCTCCTCTGCTCCCCTTTTCCTTGAGGGGGGGGGGGCACAGGTCCGGTGGCCATGGATGAAGTGCTGGCTGTCCAGAGTCGGAACCCGGGGTGGACCGCTCGCCTGTGCATCGGCTGAGAACATCTCTGCGCTGCTGACCCGTCTCCGCTCGGGATGGTGTCCTGCTGGCCCCACTATGGACTGGACTCTTACTATTATGTTGGATCCACTATGGACTGGACTCTCACAATATTATGTCAGACCCACTCAACATCCATTGCTTTCGGTCTCCCCTAGAGGGGGGGGGGGGTTACCCACATATGCGGTCCTCTCCAAGGTTTCTCATAGTCATTCACATCGACGTCCCACTGGGGTGAGTTTTTCCTTGCCCTTATGTGGGCTTTGTACCGAGGATGTTGTTGTGGCTTGTGCAGCCCTTTGAGACACTTGTGATTTAGGGCTATATAAATAAAGATTGATTGATTGATTGATTGACATGTGTCTTTGTTAGTTTTAATAGGAAAAATATATTTTGTAAGGTTTGCAAAGCTGCAAGTTAGTTTTTTTAATTCAATATGACTGTAAAACTTTCATACTAAATATGAAAGTTACATAATTCCAAAACTAAACATGCATTATGTTTAAAAATGCCTAAAATTCTTTATCTATGTGAGTTTTACCAGAATCAGGTAATTTGGTAAGGTTTACAAATACAAAAATTAGGTTTTACTCATAATGATAGTATAACTTCTCTAATCAATTTGACATTTATTTAAACATAACTTCCTAACCACACATGCAAAAAGGCTAATAAAGCCTAAAACAATGCATCCTTGTGAGTTTTACTCGAAACATATGCTTTTTTAAGGCTTGCGATTACAAAAAGTAGTTTTTTTGCTCAATAGTGATGTTTTTAAAATCCTGATATAATGCGAAAAAAGCAACAAAAGAGTTTTTCAACATAATTCCTAAACCAAACATGCATTGTGTCTTAAAATGCCTATAATATTGTATCCAAGTGAGTTTTAGTAGAATCATTTGTTTTTGTAAGGTTTGCAAATACAACATTTTGGTTTCACTCACTATGACAGTATACTGTCACATTCATATTGTCACATTCAATCTGACTGTTATTTAAACATAAATTCTAAACCACAGATGCAAAATGGCCACAAATGCCTGGAGAAATGTATTTTTGTGAGTTTTACTGGAAAAAAAAATATTTTGTAAGGTTTGTTTGGACAAAAGTTCGTTTTTTTTTTACTCAATATGATGGTATAACTGTCTTACTAAATTTGAAAGTTATATAAACATAACTTCAAAACCAAACATGCAATCCGTCTAAAAATGCCTGTAATATTGAATCTATGTGAGTTTTACCAGAATCAGGTATTTTGGTAAGGTTTACAAATACAAAAATTAGGTTTTACTCATAATGACAGTATAACTGCCACATTCAAATTGACAGTTATTTAAACATAACTCCTAAAACAAAAATGCTAAATGGCTAATAATGATTGGAGAAATGCATCTTTGTGAGTTTTACTGAAAAAAAATAATTATATTTTGTAAGGTTTGTAAAGACACAAGTTAGTTTTTTTTACTCCATATGACAGTATAACTGTCATACTAAAAGTAAAATGTATATAAACAAAACTCCAAAACCAAACATGCATTATGTCTAAAAATTCCTGTAACATTGTATCCATGTGAGTTTTACTAGAATCAGTTGTTTTTTTAAGGTTTGCAAATACAAAATATTGGTTTTACTCACTATGACAGTATGTTGTCACATTCAATCTGACAGTTATTTAAACAAAACTCCTAAACCAAACATACAAAATGACTAATAATGCCTGGAGAAATGTATCTTTGTGAGTTTTACTGAAAAAAAAAATATATATATTTTGTAAGGTTTGTAAAAACACAAGTTATTTTTTTTTAATCAATATGACAGTATAACTGTCATACTAAATATGAAAGTTACTTAAACATAACTCCAAAACCAAACATGCATTATGTCCAAAATTGCCTGTAATATTGTATCTATGTGAGCTTTACTACAATCAGGTATCTTGGTGAGGTTTACAAATACAAAAATAAGGTTTTACTCATAATGACAGTATAACTCCCACACTAAATGTAAAAGTTATATAAACATAACTCCAAAACCAAACATGCATTATATCTAAAAATGCCTGTAATTTTGTATCCATGTGAGTTTTACTAGAATCAGTTGTTTTTGTAAGGTTTGCAAATACAAATTTTTGGTTTTACTCACTATGACTGCTGTGATATTGAGTAAAAAAAACAAAAAAACTTGTGTTATAACAAACCTTACAAAATATTTTTTCCAGAAAAATTCACAGATATACATTTCTCCAGGCATTATTAGTCATTTTGAATGTGTGGTTTAGGAGTTATGTTTAAATAACTGTCAGATTGAATGTGACAGTATACTGTCATAGTGAGTAAAACCAATATTTTGTATTTGCAAAACTTACAAAAACAACTGCTTCTAGTAAAACTCACACGGATACATCATTTCAGGCATTTTTAGACAAAATGCATGTTTGGTTTTGGAGTTATGTTTATATAACTTTTCCATTTAGTATGACAGTTATACTGTCATTATGAGTAAAACCTAATTTTTGTATTTGTAATCCTTACCAAAATACCTGATTTTGGTAAAATTCACATAGATTCAATATTACAGGCATTTTTACACGGATTGCAAGTTTATTATTACTGGAAAACAATTTTTTGTAAGGTTTGTAAAGATACAAATTATTTTTTGTTTTTTACTCAATATGATGGTTTAACTTTCATACTAAATATGAAAGTTATATAAACATAACTCCAAAACCAAACATGTTTTATGTCTAAAAATTCCTATAATATTGTATCAATGTGGGTTTGACCAGAATCAGGTATTTTGGTAAAGTTTACAAATACAAAAAATAGGTTTTACTCATAATGACAGTATAACTGCCACACTCAATATGACAGTTGTTTAAACATAACTCCAAAACCAAACATGATAAAAGGCTAATTATGCCTGGAGAAATTTATATTTGTGAGTTTTACTGAAAAAAAAAAAAAATATTTTGTAAGGTTTGTATAGACACAAGTTAGTTTTTTTTACTCTGTATGACAGTATAACTGTCATACTAAATGTAAAATGTATATAAAAAAAACTCCAAAACCAAACATGCATTATGTCTAAAAATTGCTGTAACATTGCATCCATGTGAGTTTTACTAGAATCAGTTTTTTTTTTAAGGTTTGCAAATACAAAATATTGGTTTTACTCACTATGACAGTATGATGTCACATTCAAACTGACAGTTATTTAAACATAACTCCTAAACCACACATACAAAATGACTAATAATGCCTGGAGAAATGTATCTTTGTGAGTTTTACTGAAAAAAAAAAAATATTTTGTAAGGTTTGTAAGGTTTTTTACTCAATATGACAGTATAACTGTCATACTAAATATGAAAGTTATTTAAACATAACTCCAAAACCAAACATGCATCTTGTCTAAAAATGTCTGTAATATTTTATTTATGTGAGTTTTACTACAATCAGGTATTTTGGTGAGGTTTACAAATACGAAAATAAGGTTTTACTCATAATGACAGTATAACTGCCACACTCAATATGGCAGTTATTTAAATATAACTACTAAACCACACATGCAAAATGGCTAATAATGCTTGGAAAAATGTGTATTTGTGAGTTTTACAGGAAAAAAAAAAAAAAGTAAGGTTTGTAAGACACAAGTTATTTTTTTTACTCAATATGACATTATAACTGTCATACTAAATGTAAAAGTTATATAAACATAACTCCAAAACAAAACATGCATTATATCTAAAAATTCCTGTAATTTTGTATCCACGTGAGTTTTACTAGAATCAGTTGTTTTTGTAAGGTTTGCAAATACAAAATATTGGTTTTACTCACTAAGACAGTATACTGCTGTCATATTGAGTAAAAAAAAAAAAAAACTTGTGTCATAACAAACCTTACAAAATATTTTTTTCCAGAAAAATTCACTGAGATACATTTCTCCAAGCATTATTAGTCATTTTGAATGTGTGGTTTAGGAGTTATGTTTAAATAACTGTCAGATTGAATGTGACAGTATATCATAGTGAGTAAAACCAATATTTTGTATTTGAAAAACTTACAAAAACAACTGATTCTAGTAAAACTCACATTGATACATCATTTCAGGCATTTTTAGACAAAATGCATGTTTGGTTTTGGAGTTATGTTTATATAACTTTTCCATTTAGTATGACAGTTATACAAACATATTAAATAAAAAAAACTATTTTGTGTCTTATCAAACCTTACAAAATATTTTTTTCCCTGTAAAATTCACAGAGATGCATTTCTCCAGGCATTATTAGCCATTTTGCATGTGTGGTTTAGGAGTTATGTTAACATAACCGTCATATTGAGGGTGGCAGTTATACTGTCATTATGAGTAAAACCTAATTTTTGTATTTATAAACCTTACCAAAATTCCTGATTCTGGTAAAACTCACATAGATACAATATTACAGGCATTTTTAGACATAATGCATGTTTGGTTTTGGAGTTATGTTTATATAACTGTCATTTTGAATGTGGCAGTTATACTGTCTTTATGAGAAAAAAAACTAGCTTCTGTCTTTACAAACCTTAGAAAATATTTTTTTTTCCCAGTTAAACTCACAAAGATACATTTCCCCAGGGATTATTAGTCATTTAACATGTTTGGTTTAGGAGTTATGTTAAATAACTGTCATATTGAGTGTGGCAGTTATACTGTCATTATGAGTAAAACCTATTTTTTGTATTTGTAAACCTTACCAAAATACCTGATTCTGGTAAAACCCACATCGATACAATATTACAGGAATTTTTAGACACAAAGTATGTTTGGTTTTGGAGTTATGTTTATATAACTTTTATATTTAGCATGACAGTTATACCATCGTATTGAGTAATAAAACACTAATTTGTATCTTTACAAACCTTACAAAATAATGTTTTCCAGTAAAATTCACAAATATACATTTCTCTAGGCATTATTAGTCATTTTGCATTTGTGTTTTAGGAGTTATGTTTAAATAACTGTCATATTGAGTGTGGCAGTTAAACTGTCACTATGAGTAAAACCTAATTTTTTGATTTTTAAACCTTACCAAAATACCTGATTCTGATAAAACTCACATATAATAAATATTACAGACATTTTTAGACGGTTTGCATGTTTGGTTTTGGAGTTATGTTTATAAAACTTTCATATATGGTATGACAGCTATACTGTAAAATTAAGTTAAAATAACTAACGTGTGTCTTTACAAACCTTACAAAATATTTGTTCCAGTAAAATTCACAAAGATACATTCCTCCAGGCATTATTAGCCATTTTGTCAGATTGATTGTGACATTATACTCTCATTATGAGAAAAACTAATTAACCTTACAAAAACAACTGATTCTAGTAAAACTCACGTAGATACAAAATTATAGGAATTTTTAGACATAATGCATGTTTGGTTTTGGAGTTATGTATAAATAATTGTCATATTGAATGTGGCAGTATACTGTCATTATGAGTAAAACCTAATGTTTGTATTTGTCAACCTTACCAAAATACCTGATTCTGGTAAAACTCAAAAAGATACAATATTACAGGCATTTTTAGACAAAATGCATTTTGGTTTTGGAGTTATGTTTATATAACTTTCATATTTAGTATGACAGTTATACCATCATATTAAATAAAAAAAATAACTTGTGTCTTTATAAACCTTACATATTTTTTTTTTCCAGTAAAACTCACAAATATACTTTTCTCCAGGCATTATTAGTCATTTATCATGTTTGGTTTAGGAGTCATGTTTAAATAACTGTCATATAAATTTTTGCAGTTATACTGTCATTATGAGTAAAACCCAAGTTTTGTATTTGTAAACCTTACCAAAATACCTGATTCTGACAAAACTCACATAGATTCAATATTACAGGCAGTTTAAGACAGACTGCAAGTTTGGTTTAGGAGTTTGGTTTTGGAATTATGTTTATCTAACCTTCATATTTAGTATGACAGTTATACCATCATATTGAGTAAAAAAAACCAACTAACTTTTGTCTTTACAAACCTTACAAAATATTTTTTTTCTAGTAAAACTCACAAAGATTCATTTCTCCAGGCATCATTAGCCATTTAGCATATTTGGTTTAGGAGTTATGTTTAAATAACTGTTATTTTGAATATGGCAGTTATACTGTCATTACGAGTGAAACCCAATTTTTGTATTTGTAAACCTTACCAAAATAACTGATTCTGGTAAAACTCACATATATTCAATATTACAGGCATTTTTAGACGGATTGCAAGTTTGGTTTTGGTGTTATATTTATTCAACTTTCATATTTAGTATGACAGTTATACTGTCATATTGAGTAAAAAAAGCTAACTTGTGTCTTTACAAACCTTACAAACTATTTTTTTCCTGTAAAACTTACAAAGATACATTTCTCCAGGCATTATTTGACATTTTGCTTGCATGGTTTAGGAGTTATGTTTAAATAACAGTCAGATTGAATGTGACAGTATACTGTCATAGTACTTTTTTACTCAATATGCCAGTAATGTTCTTAAAATCCTGAGATAATGCAAAAAAAGCAATAAAAATGTTTTTCAAGATTATTCCTACACCAAACATGCAACATGTCTAATAATGCCTGAAGACATGTATCTTTGTTATTTTACTAGAAAATGTATCTTTTGTAAGTTTTACAAAGACTCAAGTTAGTATTTTAATACAATATGACATACCAAATATGAAAGTTATATAAAGATAACTCCAAAACTAAACATGCAGTATGCCAAAAAATGCCAAAAATATTGTATCTATGTGAGTTTTACAAGAATCAGTTAATTTGCTAAGGTGTACAATTACATAAATTAGGGGTTTACTCATAATGACGGATAACTGCTACATTCAATTTGACAGTTATTTAAACATAATTTTTAACCACACATGCAAAATAGGCTAATAAAGCCTAAAACAATGCATCCATGTGAGTTTTACTCGAAATATATGCTATTTTAAGGCTTGCAAACACAAGTAGTTTTTTACTCATTATGACAGTAATTCCTACACCAAACATGCAACATGTCTAATAATGCGTGAATATATGTATCTTTGTTAGTTTTTTTTTTTTTTTTTTTTTTTTTTTTTTTTTTTTTTTTTTTTTTTTTATGTCCTGTCCAGCTTCTCAGGCAAATCATATAGTTGATGTAGATGCCCATGTCGGCTGTTCAGATTTACTTTACAAAAGAGAAGTGTAGGATACTTCTCTTGTTGCCTTATTTGTATTTGACTTTATTAAATGTATTTATATTATCATTTAGTGCAGCCGGGCCGGAGCAGGAGGGGATAGAAAGAGAAAAAAAAAGAAGACAGAGGGGGAAATTGTGGGGACAAGAGGGGGATTAGACAGAGAGACAAAAACAACAACAGCAAACAACAACAACAACAACAATAGAGCAACATCAGCAAATATGACATGTACAAATATGATGGTAAAAGTAATAGCAAATAAGCAGTTAGCGAAAAATAAAAAATAATACAGAAATGACAATGAGCATTATTACACTACAAATGGATCAATACAAATACCAATAGAAATAGCGCTATTGATAATGAACAATACCAATAATTTACCTTTATTATCAACAATACAGTTGTTTAAATGCAACAATACATATACGTAATGATAACTTGAGATACGAAAGAATGCAGAAAAATGGAGGGGGAGAAAGAGAAGCAACCTACATTAACCTTGTAGATTGTTATAGTCACAATAGGTTAAGCTTTGTCAGTGTGCCATGTGTTACACCCAGTTTACCCTAGGGCAACAACGTTAATATATGTTTGATGAAACGTGATTATGTGCATGAGTGTAAGTATGCATATGTACTTGTATATGTACAGAATGTGTATATGTGTTTGTACAATGAATGTATATGTACAGAATGTGTATATGTGTTTGTACAGTGAATGTATATGTACAGTATGTGTATGTGTATGTTTGTATATTGAATGTGCGTGTGGATGTACGAACATTAGGTAGGTAAATATGTACTGTATTTGTGTATGTATGTGGGAGCGTAGGTACCTATGTACGTATGTGAGCATATGTGAATTTGCATGTACAATACATTCGACTCCCAGAGTGCGTGGGAGCCAGAGCACGGCCCCATCACCCCCGAGAGCCCAACCCACAAACAGGAGGCGTGGTGCCCAGGGAACCAGGGACCACCGCCCCCACGCAGCCAAGCCGGCCAGCGACAGGAACCCCAGAGCCCGACCCACCGTACCGCCCACAAGGGCCAGCAGCAGGCCGCAGACAGACGCACCCGGCGGAGGACAGGGCACGAGAAAAGCAGGGGACAGCCAGACCCCAAGCCAGCGAGAGACCACACCCCACACGGGCAGAAAGGCGAGACGCCCCGCCCGAAGGACCCAGAGACTCCCCGCAACCGGACGGGAAGACCGCCCCCGCCCCACCGGCAACCGGGCCCCCACGAGCCCACCCCCCACCCCCGGAGAGCGCGGCGAGGCCAGCCCCCGGCCACCCCACCCAAACCGGCCGCCGCAGGACCACCCAGGCACAGGGCCACGGGAACCACCCACCCCACCCGCAGGGACCCCAACGATGGAGATGGAACAACCAGCAACCGCCCCGCCGAGCCCCCCCCCTGAGGGAGGGGAAAAATTAAAAAATAATATTAATAAAATATATTTTAAAAATAAATAAATAAATTAATTAATTAATTAATTAATTAAAAAAAAAAAAGAATTAAAAGAAGATCACAGACATGCTGACAAACAAGGTCACTACCCCAGCAACTGGCCGACTCGCAGCACCTCGGAATAAATAAATAAATAATCTTTGTTAGTTTTACTAGAAAAATTATCTTTTGTAAGTTTTGCAAAGACGCAAGTTAGTTTTTTTAATACAATATGACAGTATATTTGTCATACTAAATATGAAATATATATGAACATAACTCCAAAATTGAACATGCATTATGTCTAAAAATGCTAAAATATTGTATATATGTGAGTTTCACCAGAATCAGGTAATTTGGTAAGGTTTACAAATACAAAAATTGTTTTTTTTTCTTCATAATGACAGTATAAGTGCTACATTCAATTTGACTGTAATTTAAACATAACTTCCTAATCACACATGCAAATAGTTTAATAAAGCCTAAAACAATGCATCCTTGTGAGTTTTACTCGAAACATTTGCTATTTTAAGGCTTGCAAACACAAAAAGTAGTGTTTTACTCATTATGTCAGTAATGTTCTTAAAATCCTGAGATAATGCGAAATAAGCAATAAAAATGTTTTTCAACCTAATTCCTACACCAAACATGCAACATGTCTAATAATGCCTGAAGACATGCATCTTTGTTAGTTTTACTAGAAAAATTATCTTTTGTAAGTTTTGCAAAGAGGCTAGTTAGTTTTTTTAATTCAATATGACAGTATAACTGTCATACCAAATATGAAAGTTATATAATCATAACTCCAAAACTAAACATGCATTATGTCTAAAAATAACCAAAATATTTTATCTATGTGAGTTTTAAAAGAATCAGTAAATTTGTTAAGGTGTACAAATACATAAATTAGGGGTTTACTCATAATGACAGATAACTGCTACATTCAATTTGACAGTTATTTAAACATAACTTCTAACCACACATGCAAAATAGACTAATAAAGCCTAAAACAATGCATCCATGTGAGTTTTACTCGAAACATATGCTATTTTGAGGCTTGCAAACACAAAAAGTAGTTTTTTACTCATTTTGACAGTAATGTTCTTAAAATCCTGAGATAATGCGAAATAAGCAATAAAAATGTTTTTCAACCTAATTCCTACACCAAACATGCAACATGTCTAATAATGCCTGAAGACATGTATCTTTGTTAGTTTTACTAGAAAAATTATCTTTTGTAAGTTTTGCAAAGAGGCAAGTTAGTTTTTTTAATTCAATATGACAGTATAACTGTCATACCAAAAATGAAATATATATAAACATAACTCCAAAATTGAACATGCATTATGTCTAAAAATGCCTAAAATATTGTATCTATGTGAGTTTTACGAGAATCAGGTAATTTGGTAAGGTTTACAAATACAAAAATTAGGGGTTTACTCATAATGACAGTTAACTGCTACATTCAATTTGACAGTTATTTAAACATAACTTCCTAATCACACATGCAAATAGGTTAATAAAGCCTAAAACAAAGCATCCTTGTTAGTTTTACTTGAAACATATGCTATTTTAAAGCTTGCAAACACAAAAAGTAGTTTTTTACTCATTTTGACAGTAATGTTCTTAAAATCCTGAGATAATGCGAAATAAGCAATAAAAATGTTTTTCAACATAATTCCTACATCAAACATGCAACATGTCTAATAATGCCTGAAGACATGTATCTTTGTTAGTTTTACTAGAAATATTATCTTTTGTAAGTTTTGCAAAGAGGCTAGTTAGTTTTTTTAATTCAATATGACAGTATAACTGTCATACCAAATATGAAAGTTATATAATCATAACTCCAAAACGAAACATGCATTATGTCTAAAAATAACCAAAATATTTAATCTATGTGAGTTTTAAAAGAATCAGTAAATTTGTTAAGGTGTACAAATACATAAATTAGTTGTTTACTCATAATGACAGATAACTGCTACATTCAATTTGACAGTTATTTAAACATAACTTCTAACCACACATGCAAAATAGGCTAATAAAGCCTAAAACAATACATCCATGTGAGCTTTACTCGATGCATATGCTATTTTAATGCTTGCAAACACAAAAAGTCGTTTTGTACGCATTATGAAAGTAATGTTCTTAAAATCCTGAGATAATGCGAAATAAGCAATAAAAATGTTTTTCAACATATTTCCTACACCAAACTTGCAACATGTCTAATAATGCGTGAAGATTTGTATCTTTGTTAGTTTTACAAGAAAAAATATCTTTTGTAAGTTTTGCAAAGAAGCAAATAAGTTTTTTTAATTCAATATGACAGTATAACTGTCTTACCAAATATGAAAGTTATATAAACATAACTCCAAAACTGAACATGCATTATGTCCAAAATTGCCTGTAATATTGTATCTATGTGAGTTTCACCAGAATCAGTTAATTTGGCAAGCTGTACAATTACATAAATTAGGGGTTTACTCATAATGACAGATAACTGCTACATTCAATTTGACAGTTATTTAAACATAACTCCTAAACCAAACATGCTAAATGGTTAATAATGCCTGGAGAAATGTGAGTTTTACTAGAAAAAAATATTTTGTAAGGTTTGTAAAGAAAAAAGTTTTGTTTTTTTACTCAATATGAGGGTATAACTTTCAAACTAAATATAAAAGTAATATAAACATAATTCCAAAACCAAACTCCTAAACCAAACTTGCAATCCGTCTTAAACTGCCTGTAATATTGAATCTATATGAGTTTTACCAGAATCAGGTATTTTGGTAAGGTTTACAAATACAAAACTTGGGTTTTACTCATAATGACAGTATAACTGCATTATTTGATATGACAGTTATTTAAAACATAACTCCTAAACCAAACATGCTAAATGGCTATTAATGCCTGGAGAAATGTATACAAACATAACTCCAAAATCAAACATGCATTATGTCTAAAAATGCCTTTAGTATTGTATCTATATGAGTTTTACCAGAATCAGGTAATTTGGTAAGTTTGAAAAATACAAAAATTAGGTTTTACTCATAATGACAGTATACTGTCACATTTAATCTGACAAGATGGCTAATAATGCCTTGAGGAATGTATCTTTGTGAATTTTACTGGAAAAAATATTTTGTAAGGTTGTAAAGACACGATGTAGTTGTTGTTTTTTTTACACCATTTAACAGTATAGCTGTCTTACTATATATGAAAGTTATATAAACACAACTCCAAAACCAAATATGCAATCCGTCTAAAAATGCCTGTAATATTGAATACATGTGAGTTTTATCAGAATCAGGTATTTTGGTAAGGTTTACAAAAACAAAAATTAGGTTTTACTCATAGTGACAGTATAACTGCCACACTCAATATGACAGTTAATTAAACATAACTCCTAAAATACAAATGCAAAATGACTAATAATGCCTAGAGAAAGGTATATTTGTGAATTTTACTGGAAAACAATATTTTGTAAGGTTTGTAAAGATACAAATATTTTTTTGTTTTTTACTCAATATGATGGTATAACTTTCATACTAAATATGAAAGTTATATAAACATAACTCCAAAACCAAGTATGCTTTATGTCTAAAAATTCCTGTAATATTGTATCGTTGTGGGTTTTACCAGAATCAGGTATTTTTGGTAAGGTTTACAAATACAAAAATTAGGTTTTTCTCACTATGACAGTATACTGTCACATTCAATCTGACAGTTATTTAAACATATTGTAACTCCTAAACCACAATTACAAAATGGCTAATAATGCCTGGAAAAATGTATCTTTTTGAGTTTTTCTGGAAAAAAAAAATGTTATAAGGTTTGTAAAGAAACATGTTAGTTTTTTTACTTAATATGACAGTATAACTGTCATTCTAAATATGAAAGTTAAATAAACATAACTCCAAAACCAAACTTGCAATACGTCTAAAAATGCCTGTAATATTGAATATATGTGAGTTTTACCAGAATCAAGTATTTTGGTAAGGTTTACAAATACAAAAATTGGGTTTTACTCATAATGACAGTATAACTGCCATATTCAAAATAACAGTTTTTTAAACATAACTCCTAAACCAAACATGCTAAATGGCTAATAATGCCTGGAGAAATGTATCTTTGTGAGTTTTACTAGAAAACAAAACTTTGTAAGGTTTGTAAAGACAAAAGTTATTTTTTTTGATGGTATAACTGTCAAACTAAATATAAAAGTAATATAAACATAATTCCAAAACCAAACTCCTAAACCAAACTTCCAATCCGTCTTAAACTGCCTGTAATATTGAATCTCTCTGAGTTTTACCAGAATCAGGTATTTTGGTAAGATTTACAAATACAAACTTGGGTTTTACGCATAATGACAGTATAACTGCATTATTTGATATGACAGTTATTTAAACATAACTCCTAAACCAAACATGATAAATGGCTAATAATGCCTGGAAAAATGTATATAAACAAAACTCCAAAACCAAACATGCATTATGTCTAAAAATGCCTGTAATATTGTATCTATGTGAGTTTTACCAGAATCAGGTATTTTGGTAAGGTTTATAAATACAAAATTTAGGTTTTACTCATAATGACAGTATAACTGCCATATTCAAAATAACAATTATTTAAATATAACTCCTCAACCAAACATGCTAAATTACTTTTAATGCCTGGAGAAATGTATACAAACATAACTCCAAAACCAAATATGCATTATGTCTAAAAATGCCTTTAGTATTGTATCTATGTGAGTTTTACCAGATTCAGATATTTTGGTAAGGTTGAAAAATACAAAAATTTGGTTTTACTCATAATGACAGTATAACTGCCACATTGACTGCCACCAAAAATGCATGATGTCTAAAAATGCCTATAATTTTGTATCCATGTGAGTTTTACTAGAATCAGTTGTTTTTGTAAGGTTTACAAATACAAAATATTAGTTTTACTCATAATGACAGTATACTGTCACATTTAATCTGACAAAATGGCTAATAATGCCTTGAGGAATGTATCTTTGTGAGTTTTACTGGAAAAAATATTTTGTAAGGTTTGTAAAGACACGATTTAGTTGTTGTTTTTTTACACAAATTAACAGTATAGCTGTCATACTATATATGAAAGTTATATAAACACAACTCCAAAACCAAATATGCAATCCGTCTAAAAATGCTTGTAATATTGAATACATATGAGTTTTATCAGAATCAGGTATTTTGGTAAGGTTTACAAAAACAAAAATTAGGTTTTACTCATAGTGACAGTATAACTGCCACACTCAATATGACAGTTAATTAAACATAACTCCTAAAACACAAATGCAAAATGACTAATAATGCCTATAGAAAGGTATATTTGTGAATTTTACTGGAAAACAATATTTTGTAAGGTTTGTAAAGATACAAATAATTTTTTGTTTTTTACTCAATATGATGGTATAACTTTCATACTAATTATGAAAGTTATATAAACATAACTTCAAAACCAAACATGCTTTATGTCTAAAAATTCCTGTAATATTGTATCGATGTGGGTTTTACCAGAATCAGGTATTTTGGTAAAGTTTACAAATACAAAAAATAGGTTTTACTCATAATGACAGTATAACTGCCACACTCAATATGACAGTTGTTTAAACATAACTCATAAACCAAACATGATAAATGGCTAATTATGCCTGGAGAAATGTATCTTTGTGAGTTTTACAGGGAACATTTTTTTTTGTAAGGTTTATAAAGACACAAGTTAGTTTTTTTTATTTAATATGATGGTATAACTGTCATACTAAATATAAAAGTTGTATAAACATAACTCCAAAACCAAACATGCATTATGTCTAAAAATGCCTGCAATATTGTATCTATGTCATTTTTACCAGAATCAGGTATTTTTGGTAAGGTTTACAAATACAAAAATTAGGTTTTTCTCACTATGACAGTATACTGTCACATTCAATCTGACAGTTATTTAAACATATTGTAACTCCTAAACCACAATTACAAAATGGCTAATAATGCCTGGAAAAATGTATCTTTTTGAGTTTTTCTGGAAAAAAAAAATGTTATAAGGTTTGTAAAGAAACATGTTAGTTTTTTTTACTTAATATGACAGTATAACTGTCATTCTAAATATGAAAGTTAAATAAACATAACTCCAAAACCAAACTTGCAATACGTCTAAAAATGCCTGTAATATTGAATCTATGTGAGTTTTACCAGAATCAAGTATTTTGGTAAGGTTTACAAATACAAAAATTGGGTTTTACTCATAATGACAGTATAACTGCCATATTCAAAATAACAGTTTTTTAAACATAACTCCTAAACCAAACATGCTAAATGGCTAATAATGCCTGGAGAAATGTATCTTTGTGAGTTTTACTAGAAAACAAAACTTTGTAAGGTTTGTAAAGACAAAAGTTATTTTTTTTGCTGGTATAACTGTCAAACTAAATATAAAAGTAATATAAACATAATTCCAAAACCAAACTCCTAAACCAAACTTCCAATCCGTCTTAAACTGCCTGTAATATTGAATCCCTCTGAGTTTTACCAGAATCAGGTATTTTGGTAAGATTTACAAATACAAACTTGGGTTTTACGCATAATGACAGTATAACTGCATTATTTGATATGACAGTTATTTAAACATAACTCCTAAACCAAACATGATAAATGGCTAATAATGCCTGGAAAAATGTATATAAACAAAACTCCAAAACCAAACATGCATTATGTCTAAAAATGCCTGTAATATTGTATCTATGTGAGTTTTACCAGAATCAGGTATTTTGGTAAGGTTTATAAATACAAAATTTAGGTTTTACTCATAATGACAGTATAACTGCCATATTCAAAATAACAATTATTTAAATATAACTCCTCAACCAAACATGCTAAATTACTTTTAATGCCTGGAGAAATGTATACAAACATAACTCCAAAACCAAATATGCATTATGTCTAAAAATGCCTTCAGTATTGTATCTATGTGAGTTTTACCAGATTCAGATATTTTGGTAAGGTTGAAAAATACAAAAATTAGGTTTTACTCATAATGACAGTATAATGCCACATTGACTGCCACCAAAAATGCATGATGTCTAAAAATGCCTATAATTTTGTATCCATGTGAGTTTTACTAGAATCAGTTGTTTTTGTAAGGTTTACAAATACAAAATATTAGTTTTACTCATAATGACAGTATACTGTCACATTTAATCTGACAAAATGGCTAATAATGCCTTGAGGAATGTATCTTTGTGAATTTTACTGGAAAAAATATTTTGTAAGGTTTGTAAAGACACGATTTAGTTGTTGTTTTTTTACACAATTTAACAGTATAGCTGTCATACTATATATGAAAGTTATATAAACACAACTCCAAAACCAAATATGCAATCTGTCTAAAAATGCCTGTAATATTGAACACATGTGAGTTTTATCAGAATCAGGTATTTTGGTAAGGTTTACAAAAACAAAAATTAGGTTTTACTCATAGTGACAGTATAACTGCCACACTCAATATGACAGTTAATTAAACATAACTCCTAAAACACAAATGCAAAATGACTAATAATGCCTAGAGAAAGGTATATTTGGGAATTTTACTGGAAAACATTATTTTGTAAGGTTTGTAAAGATACAAATAATTTTTTGTTTTTTACTCAATATGATGGTATAACTTTCATACTAAATATGAAAGTTATATAAACATAACTCCAAAACCAAACATGCTTTATGTCTAAAAATTCCTGTAATATTGTATCGATGTGGGTTTTACCAGAATCAGGTATTTTGGTAAAGTTTACAAATACAAAAAATAGGTTTTACTCATAATGACAGTATAACTGCCACACTCAATATGACAGTTGTTTAAACATAACTTCTAAACCAAACATGATAAATGGCTAATTATGCCTGGAGAAATGTATCTTTGTGAGTTTTACTGGAAACATTTTTTTTTGGTAAGGTTTATAAAGACACGTTTTTTTTTTTTTTTATTCAATAGGATGGTATAACTGTCATACTAAATATAAAAGTTGTATAAACATAACTCCAAAACCAAATATGCATTATGTCTAAAAATGCCTGCAATATTGTATCTATGTGATTTTTACCAGAATCAGGTATTTTTGGTAAGGTTTACAAATACAAAAATTAGGTTTTTCTCACTATGACAGTATACTGTCACATTCAATCTGACAGTTATTTAAACATATTGTAACTCCTAAACCACAATTACAAAATGGCTAATAATGCCTGGAAAAATGTATCTTTTTGAGTTTTTCTGGAAAAAAAAAATGTTATAAGGTTTGTAAAGAAACATGTTAGTTTTTTTACTTAATATGACAGTATAACTGTCATTCTAAATATGAAAGTTAAATAAACATAACTCCAAAACCAAACTTGCAATACGTCTAAAAATGCCTGTAATATTGAATCTATGTGAGTTTTACCAGAATCAGGTATTTTGGTAAGATTTACAAATACAAACTTGGGTTTTACTCATAATGACAGTATAACTGCATTATTTGATATGACAGTTATTTAAACATAACTCCTAAACCAAACATAATAAATGGCTAATAATGCCTGGAAAAATGTATATAAACAAAACTCCAAAACCAAACATGCATTATGTCTAAAAATGCCTGTAATATTATAGAATATTTATAGTATTTTGGTAAGGTTTACAAATACAAAAATTGGGTTTTACTCATAATGACAGTATAACTGCCATATTCAAAATAACAGTTTTTTAAACATAACTCCTTAACCAAACATGCTAAATGGCTAATAATGCCTGGAGAAATGTATCTTTGTGAGTTTTACTAGAAAACAAAACTTTGTAAGGTTTGTAAAGACAAAAGTTATTTTTTTTTTTACTCAATATGATGGTATATAACTGTCAAACTAAATATAAAAGTAATATAAACATAATTCCAAAACCAAACTCCTAAACCAAACTTGCAATCCGTCTTAAACTGCCTGTAATATTGAATCTATGTGAGTTTTGCCAGAATCAGGTATTTTGGTAAGATTTACAAATACAAAAATTTAGGTTTTACTCATAATGACAGTATAAATGCCATATTAAAAAATAACAATTATTTAAATATAACTCCTCAACCAAACATGCTAAATTGCTATTAATGCCTGGAGAAATGTATACAAACATAACTCCAAAACCAAATATGCATTATGTCTAAAAATGCCTTTAGTATTGTATCTATGTGAGTTTTACCAGATTCAGATATTTTGGTAAGGTTGAAAAATACAAAAATTAGGTTTTACTCATAATGACAGTATAACTGCCACATTGACTGCCACCAAAAATGCATGATGTCTAAAAATGCCTATAATTTTGTATCCATGTGAGTTTTACTAGAATCAGTTGTTTTTGTAAGGTTTACAAATACAAAATATTAGTTTTACTCATAATGACAGTATACTGTCACATTTAATCTGACAAAATGGCTAATAATGCCTTGAGGCATATCTTTGTGAGTTTTACTGGAAAAAATATTTTGTAAGGTTTGTAAAGACACGATTTAGTTGTTGTTTTTTTACACAAATTAACAGTATAGCTGTCATACTATATATGAAAGTTATATAAACACAACTCCAAAACCAAATATGCAATCCGTCTAAAAATGCTTGTAATATTGAATACATGTGAGTTTTATCAGAATTAGGTATTTTGGTAAGGTTTACAAAAACAAAAATTAGGTTTTACTCATAGTGACTGTATGACTGCCACACTCAATATGACAGTTAATTAAACATAACTCCTAAAACACAAATGCAAAATGACTAATAATGCCTATAGAAAGGTATATTTGTGAATTTTACTGGAAAACAATATTTTGTAAGGTTTGTAAAGATACAAATTATTTTTTGTTTTTTACTCAATATGATGGTATAACTTTCATACTAAATATGAAAGTTATATAAACATAACTCCAAAACCAAACATGCTTTATGTCTAAAAATTCCTGTAATATTGTATCAATGTAGGTTTTACCAGAATCAGGTATTTTGGTAAAGTTTACAAATACAAAAAATAGGTTTTGCTCATAATGACAGTATAACTGCCACACTCAATATGACAGTTGTTTAAACATAACTTCTAAACCAAACATGATAAATGGCTAATTATGCCTGGAGAAATGTATCTTTGTGAGTTTTACTGGAAACATTTTTTTTTTGTAAGGTTTTATAAAGACACAAGTTATTTTTTTTTTTTAACTCAATAGGATGGTATAACTGTCATACTAAATATGAAAGTTAAATAAACATAACTTCAAAACCAAACTTGCAGTACGTCTAAAAATGCCTTTAGTATTGTATCTATGTGAGTTTTACCAGAATCAGGTATTTTATTAAGGTTTACATATACACAAATTAGGTTTTACTCATAATGACAGTATAACTGCCACATTTAATATGACAGTTATGTAAACATAACTCCTATATGCATGCAAAATGGTTAATAATGCCTGGAGAAATGTATATTTGTGATTTTTACTAGAAAAAAATATTTTGTAAGGTTTTGTAAATTTAGTTTTTTTTTTACTCAATATGATGGTATAACTGTCATACTAAATATGAAAGTTATATAAACATAATTCCAAAACCAAACTCCTAAACCAAACTTGCAATCCGTCTTAAACTGCCTGTAATATTGAATCTATGTGAGTTTTACCAGAATCAGTTATTTTGGTAAGGTTTACAAATACAAAACTTGGGTTTTACTCATAATGACAGTATAACTGCAACATTTGATATGACAGTTATTTAAACATAACTCCTAATCCAAACATGATAAATGGCTAATAATGCCTGGAGAAATGTATCATTGTAAGTTTTACTGGAAACAAATAATTTGTAAGGTTTATAAAAACACAAGTTATTTTTTTTCATTTAATTTGATGGTATAACTGTCATTCTAAATATGAAAATTATATAAACATAACTCCAAAACCAAATATGCATTGTGTTTAAAAATGCCTGTAATATTGTATCTATGTGAGTTTTACCAGAATCAGGTATTTTGGTAATGTTGACAAACACAAAAATTAGGTTTTACTCATAACGACAGTATAACTGCCACATTGACTGCCACCAAACATGCATTATGTCTAAAAATGCTTATAATTTTGTATCCATGTGAGTTTTACTCGAATCAGTTGTTTTTGTAAGGTTTACAACTACAAAATATTAGTTTTACTCATAATGACAGTATACTGTCACAATTAATCTGACAAAATGGCTAATAATGCCTTGAGGAATGTATCTTTGTGAGTTTTACCGGAAACAATATTTTGTAAGGTTTGTAAAGACACAAGTTAGTTGTTTTTTTTACACAATTTAACAGTATAGCTGTCATACTATATATGAAAGTTATATAAACATAATTCCAAAACCAAATATATATGAGTTTTATCATAATTAGGTATTTTGGTAAGGTTTACAAATACAAAAATTAGGTTTTACTCATAGTGACAGTATAACTGCCACACTCAATATGGCAGTTAAATAAACATAACTCCTAAAACTCAAATGCAAAATGACTACTAATGCCTAGAGAAATGTATATTTGTGAATTTTAGTGGAAAACAATATTTTGTAAGGTTTGTAAAGATACAAATTAGTTTTATTTTTACTCAATATGATGGTATAACTGTCATACTAAATATGAAAGTTATATAAACATAACTTCAAAACCAAACATGCTTTATGTCTAAAAATTCCTGTAATATTGTATCGATGTGGGTTTTACCAGAATCAGGTATTTTGGTAAGGTTGACAAAAAAAAAAAAAAAGGTTTTACTCATAATGACAGTATAACTGCCACACTCAATATGAAAGTTATTTAAACATAACTCCTAAACCAAACATGATAAATGACTAATTATGCCTGGAGAAATGTATCTTTTTGAGTTTTACTGGGAAAAAACAAATTGTAAGGTTTATAAAGACACAAGTTATTATTTTTTTACTCAATATGATGGTATAACTGTCATACTAAATATGAAAGTTGTATAAACATAACTCCAAAACCAAACATGCATTATGTCTAAAAATGCCTGCAATATTGTATCTATGTGATTTTTACCAGAATCAGGTATTTTTGGTAAGGTTTACAAATACAAAATTTAGGTTTTACTCACTATGACAGTATACTGTCACATTCAATCTGACAGTTAATTAAACATGACTCCTAAACCACAAATACAAAATGGCTAATAATGCCTGGAGAAATGTATCTTTGTGAGTTTTCCTGGAAAAAAAAAAAAAAATGTATAAGGTTTGTAAAGACACAAGTTAGTTTTTTTACTTAATATGACAGTAAAACTGTCATACTAAATATGAAAGTTAAATAAACATAACTCCAAAACCAAACTTGCAATACGTCTAAAAATGCCTGGAATATCGAATCTATGTGAGTTTTACCAGAATCAGGTATTTTGGTAAGGTTTACAAATACCAAAATTGGGTTTTACTCATAATGACAGTATATCTGCCATATTCAAAATAACAGTTATTTAAACATAACTCCTAAACCAAACATGCTAAATAGCTAATAATGCCTGGAGAAAAGTATCTTTGTGAGTTTTACTAGAAAAACATAATTTGTAAGGTTTGTAAAGACAAAAGTTATTTATTTTTTTTACTCAATATGATGGTATAACTGTCAAACTAAATATAAAAGTAATATAAACATCATTCCAAAACCAAACTCCTAAACCAAACTTGCAATCCGTCTTAAACTGCCTGGAATATTGAATCTATATGAGTTTTACCAGATTCGGGTATTTTGGTAAGGTTTACAAATACAAAACTTGGGTTTTACTCATAATGACAGTATAACTGCATTATTTGATACAACAGTTATTTAAACGTAACTCCTAAACCAAACATGATAAATAGCTAATAATGCCTGGAAAAATGTATACAAACATAACTCCAAAACCAAACATGCATTATGTCTAAAAATGCCTGTAATATTGTATCTATGTGAGTTTTACCAGAATCAGGAATTTTGGTAAGGTTTATAAATACAAAAATTAGGTTTTACTCATAATGACAGTATAATTGCCACCCTCAATATGACGGTTATGTTAACATAACTCCTAAACCACACATGCAAAATGGCTAATAATGCCTGGAGAAATGTATCTTTGTGAGTTTTACAGGGAAAAAAATATTTTGTAAGGTTTGATAAGACAGAAAATAGTTTTTTTTATTCAATATGTTTGTATAACTGTCATAATAAATGTAAAAGTTATATAAACATAACTCCAATATCAAACATGCAATCCGTCTAAAATGCCTGTAATATTGAATCTATGTGAGTTTTACTAGAATCAGGTATTTTTTTAAGGTTTACAAATACAAAAATTAGGTTTTACTCACTATGACAGTATACTGTCACATTCAATCTGACTGTTATCCATCCATCCATTTTCTACCGCTTATTCCCTTTGGGGTCGCGGGGGCGCTGGAGCCTATCTCAGCTACAATCGGGCGGAAGGCGGGGTACACCCTGGACTATTTTTTGTATTTGTAAACCTTACCAAAATGCCTGGTTCTGGTAAAACTCATATAGATACAATTTTACAGGAATTTTTAGACATAAAACATGTTTGGTTTAGGAGTTATGTTTAAATAACTGTCAGATTGAATGTGACAGTATACTGTCATAGTGAGTTAAACCAATATTTTGTATTTGCAAATCTTACAAAAACAACTGATTCTAGTTAAACTCACATGAATACAATATTACAGGCATTTTTAGACATAATGCATGTTTAGTTTTGGAGTTATGTTTATAACTTGTTTACATTTAGTATGACAGTTTTACTGTTATATTGAGTAAGAAAAAAATAACTTATGTCTTTACAAACCCATTCATCCATCCATTTTCTACCGCTTATTCCCTTTTTGGTTGCGGGGGGGCGCTGGAGCCTATCTCAGCTACAATCGGGCGGAAGGCGGGGTACACCCTGGACAAGTCGCCATCTCATCGCAGTCTTTACAAACCTTACAAAATTGTAAAACTTAAAAAGATACATTTCTCCAGGCATTATTAACCATTTTGCATGTGTGGTTTAGGAGTTATGTTTACATAACTGTCATATTGAATGTGGCAGTTATACTGTCATTATGAGTAAAACCTATTTTTTGTTTTTGTAAACCTTACCAAAATACCTGATTCTAGTAAAACGAACATAGATTCATTGGTTTTGGAGTTATGTTAATATAACTTTCATATTTAGTATGACAGTTTATCATCATATTGAGTAAAAAATTTAACTTGTATCTTTATAAACCTTACAAATTCGTTTTTTCCAGTAAAACTCACAAAGATACATTTCTCCAGGCATTATTAACCATTTTGCATGTGTGGTATAGGAGTTATGTTTACATAACTGTCATATTAAATGTGGCAGTTATACTGTCATTATGAGTAAAACCAAATTTGTGTATATTTAAACCTTACCAAAATACCTGATTCTGGTAAAACTCACATAGATACAATATTACAGGCATTTTTAGACGTATTGCAAGTTTGGTTTTGGAGTTATGTTTATTTAACTTTTATATTTAGTATGCCAGTTATACTGTCACAATAAGTAAAAAACTAACTTGTGTCTTTACAAACCTTACCATTTTTTTTTTTTTTTTCCAGGAAAACTCACAAAGATACATTGCTCCAGGCATTATTAGCCATTTTGCATTTGTGGTTTAGGTATTATGTTTAAATACCTGTCAATTTAAATGTGGCAGTTATATTGTCATTATGAGTAAAACGTATTTTTTTGTATTTGTAAACCTTACCAAAATACCTGATTCTGGTAAAATTCACATAGATACCATATTACAGGAATTTTTAGACATAAAACATGTTTGGTTTTGGAGTTATGTTTATATAACTTTCATATTTAGTATGACAGTTATACCATTATATTGAGTAAAAAAAAAAAACGTGTCTTTATAAACCTTTTTTTTTTTTTTTTGCAGCAGCAAAACTCACAAATATACATTTCTCCAGGTATAATTAGCCATTCATCATGTTTGGTTTAGGAGTTATGTTTAAATAACTGTCATAATGAGTGTGGCAGTTATACTGTCATTATGAGTAAAACCTAGATTTTGTATTTGTAAACCTTATCAAAATACCTGATTCTGGTAAAAATCACATAGATACAATATTACAGGCATTTTTAGACATAATGCATGTTTGGTTTTGGAGTTATGTTTATACAACTTTCATATTTAGTTTGACAGCTATACCATTATATTGAGTAAAAAAAAATAACTTGTGTCTTTATAAACCTTACTTTTATTTTTTTCCCAGTAAAACTCACAAAAATACATTTCTCCAGGTATAATTAGCCATTTATCATGTTTGGTTTAGGAGTTATGTTTAAACAACTGTCATATTGAGTGTGGCAGTTATATAACTTTCATATTTAGTATGAAAGTTATACCATCAAATTGAGTAAAAAAACAAACTAATTTGTATCTTTACAAACCTTACAAAATATTGTTTTCCAGTAAAATTTACAAATATACCTTTCTCTAGGCATTATTAGTCTTTTGCATTTGTGTTTCAGGAGTTATGTTTAAATAACTGTCATATTGAGTGTGGCAGTTATACTGTCACTATGAGTAAAACCTAATTTTTGTTTTTGTAAACCTTACCAAAATACCTGATTCTGATAAAACTCACATATTGCATATTTGGTTTTGGAGTTGTGTTTATATAACTTTCATATATAGTATGACAGCTATACTGTAAAATTGTGTAAAAAAAAAAACCTAACTCTTGTCTATACAAACCTTACAAAATATTTTTTCCAGTAAAACTCACAAAGATACATTCCTCAAGGCATTATTAGCCATATTGTCAGATTGATTGTGACAGTATACTGTCATTATGAGTAAAACTAATATTTTGTATTTGTAAACCTTACAAAAACAACTGATTCTAGTAAAACTCACATGGATACAAAATTATAGGCATTTTTAGACAAAATGCATGTTTGGGGGCAGTCAATGTGGCAGTTATACTGTCATTATGAGTAAAACCTAATTTTTGTATTTTTCAACCTTACCAAAATACCTGATTCTGGTAAAACTCACATAGATACAATATTACCCGCATTTTTAGACATAATGCATGTTTGGTTTTGGAGTTATGTTCATATAAAATTTACATTTATTATGACAGTTATACAAACATATTGAATAAAAAAAAACTAACTTGTGTCTTTACAAACCTTACAAAATATTTTTATTTTCCAGTTAAACTCACAAACATACCTTTCTCCAGGCAGAATTAGCCATTTAGCATGTTTAAATTAGGACTTATGTTTAAATAACTGTAATTTTGAACGTGGCAGTTATACTGTCATTATGAGTAAAACCTACTTTTTGTATTTTTAAACCTTACCAAAATACCTGATTCTGGTCAAACTCACATAGATTTAAAAATACAGGCATTTTTAGACATAATGCATGTTTGGTTTTGGCGTTATGTTTATATAACTGTCATTTTGAATGTGGCAGTTATACTGTCATTATGAGTAAAAAAACTAACTTCTGTCTTTACAAAACTTACAAAATATTTTTTTTTCCAATTAAACTCACAAATATACATTTCCCCAGGCATTATTAGCCATTTAACATGTTTGGTTTAGGAGTTATGTTTGAATAACTGTCATATTGAGTGTGGCAGTTATACTGTCATTATGAGTAAAACCTATTTTTTGTATTTGTAAACCTTACCAAAATACCTGATTCTGGTAAAACCCACATCGATACAATATTACAGGAATTTTTAGACATAACACATGTTTGGTTTTGGAGTTATGTTTATAAAACTTTCATATATAGTATGACAGCTATACTGTAAAATTAAGTAAAAAAAACTAACGTGTGTCTTTACAAACCTTACAAAAAATTTTGTTCCAGTAAAATTCACAAAGATACATTCCTCCAGGCATTATTAGCCATTTTGTCAGATTGATTGTGACAGTATACTCTCATTATGAGAAAAACTAATATTTGTATTTGTAAACCTTACAAAAACAACTGATTCTAGTAAAAATCACGTAGATACAAAATTATAGGAATTTTTAGACATAATGCATGTTTGGTTTTGGAGTTTTGTTTAAATAATTGTCATATTGAATGTGGCAGTATACTGTCATTATGAGTAAAACCTAATGTTTGTATTTGTCAACCTTACCAAAATACCTGATTCTGGTAAACCTCAAAAAGATACAATATTACAGGCATTTTTAGACAAAATGCATTTTGGTTTTGGAGTTATGTTTATAAAACTTTCATATTTAGTATTACAGTTATACCATCGTATTAAATTAAAAAAAATAACTTGTGTCTTTATAAACCTTACACATTATTTTTTTCCAGTAAAACTCACAAAGATACATTTCTCCAGGCATTATTAGTCATTTATCATGTTTGGTTTAGGAGTCATGTTTAAATAACTGTCATATCAAATGTTGCAGTTGTACTGTCATTATAAGTAAAACCCAAGTTTTGTATTTGTAAACCTTACCAAAATACCTGATTCTGGCAAAATTCACATAGATTCAATATTACAGGCAGTTTAAGACAGACTGCAAGTTTGGTTTAGGAGTTTCGTTTTGGAATTATGTTTATCTAACTTTCATATTTAGTATGACAGTTATACCATCATATTGAGTAAAAAAAACAACTAACTTTTGTCTTTACAAACCTTACAAAATATTTTTTTTCTAGTAAAACTCACAAAGATTCATTTCTCCAGGCATTATTAGCCATTTAGCATATTTGGTTTAGGAGTTATGTTTAAATAACTGTTATTTTGAATATGGCAGTATACTGTCATTATGAGTAAAACCCAATTTTTGTATTTGTAAACCTTACCAAAATAACTTATTCTGGTAAAACTCACATATATTTAATATTACAGGCATTTTTAGACGGATTGCAAGTTTGGTTTTGGTGTTATATTTATTCAACTTTCATTTTTAGTATGACAGTTATACTGTCATATTGAGTAAAAAAAAGTTAACTTGTGTCTTTACAAACTATTTTTTTTCCTGTAAAACTTACAAAGATACATTTCTCCAGGCATTATTTGACATTTTGCTTGCATGGTTTAGGAGTTATGTTTAAATAACAGTCAGATTGAATGTGAGAGTATACTGTCATAGTAGTTTTTTACTCAATATGCCAGTAATGTTCTTAAAATCCTGAGATAATGCGAAAAAAGCAATAAAAATGTTTTTCAACATAATTCCTACACCAAACATGCAACATGTCTAATAATGTCTGAAGACATGTATCTTTGTTAGTTTAACTAGAAAATGTATCTTTTGTAAGTTTTGCAACGACGCAAGTTAGTTTTTTTAATTCAATATAACCGTATAACTGTCAAACTAAATGTAAAAGTTATATAAACATAACTCCAAAAATGAACATGCATTATGACTAAAAATGCCTAAAATATTGTATCTATGTGAGTTTTACCAGAATAAGGTAATTTTGTAAGGTTTACAAATACAAAAATTGGGTTTTTTCTCATAATGATAGTAGAACTGCTATATTCAATTTGACAGTTATTTAAACATAACTTCCTAACCACACATGCAAATAGGCTAATAAAGCCTAAAACAATGCATCCTTGTGAGTTTTACTCGCAACATATGCTATTTTAAGGCTTGCAAACACAAAAAGTAGTTTTTTACTCATTATGACAGTAATGTTCTTAAAATCCTGAGATAATGCGAAATAAGCAATAAAAATGTTTTTCATCATAATTCCTACACCAAACATGCAACATGTCTAATAATGCGTGGATACATGTATCTTTGTTAGTTATACTAGAAAAATTATCTTTTGTAAGTTTTACAAAGACTCAAGTTAGTTTTTTTAATCCAATATGACAGTATAACTGTCATACCAAATATGAAAGTTATATAAACATAACTCCAAAACTGAACAAGCATTATGTCTAAAAATGCCTAAAATATTGTATCTATGTGAGTTTTACAACAATCAGTTATTTTGGTAAGGTGTACAATTACATAAACTAGGGGTTTACTCATAATGACAGATAACTGCTACATACAATTTGACAGTTATTTAAACATAACTTCCTAATCACACATGCAAATAGGTTAATAAAGCCTAAAACAATGCATCCTTGTGAGTTTTCCTCGAAACATTTGCTATTTTAAGGCTTGCAAACACAAAAAGTAGTTTTTTACTCATCATGACAGTAATGTTCTTAAATCAAATCAAATCAAATCAACTTTATTTATAGAGCACATTTAAAATTTACCACAGGGGTAGCCAAAATCCTGAGATAATGCGAAATAAGCAATAAAAATGTTTTTCAACATAATTCCTACACCAAACATGCATCAATTCTAATAATGCCTGAAGACATGTATCTTTATTAGTTTTACTAGAAAATTTATCTTTTGTAAGTTTTGCAAAGAAGCAAATAAGTTTTTTTTATTCAATATGAAAGTATAACTGTCATACCAAATATGAAAGTTATATAAATATAACTCCAAAACTAAACATGCATTATGTCTAAAAATGCCTAAAATATTGTATCTATGTGAGTTTTACAAGAATCAGTTAATTTGGTAAGGTGTACAATTACATAAACTAGGTGTTTGCTCATAATGACAGATAACTGCTACATACAATTTGACAGTTATTTAAACTTAACTTCTAACCACACTTGCAAAAAAGGGTAATAAAGCCTAAAACAATGCATCCATGTGAGTTTTACTCGAAACATATGCTATTTTAAGGCTTGCAAACACAAAAAGTAGTTTTTTACTCATTATGACAGTAATATTCTTAAAATCCTGAGATAATGCGAAATAAGCAATAAAAATGTTTTTCAAAATAATTCCTACATCAAACATGCAACATGTCTAAAAATGCGTGAAGATATGTATGTTTGTTAGTTTTACTAGAAAAATTATATTTTGTAAGTTTTGCAAAGAGGCAAGTTAGTTTTTTTAATTCAATATGAAAGTATAACTGTCATACCAAATATGAAATATATATAAAGATAACTCCAAAATTGAACATGCATTATGTTTAAAAATGCCTAAAATATTGTATCTATGTGAGTTTAACCAAAATCAGGTAATTTGGTAAGGTTTACAAATACAAAAAATGTTTTTTTTTCATAATGACAGTATAACTGCTACATTCAATTTGACTGTTATTTAAACATAACTTCCTAATCACACATGCAAATATGTTAATAAAGCCTAAAACAATGCATCCTTGTGAGTTTTACTCGAAACATTTGCTATTTTAAGGCTTGCAAACACAAAAAGTCGTTTTTTACTCATACCAAATATGAAATATATATAAAGATAACTCCAAAATTGAACATGCATTATGTCTAAAAATGCCTAAAATATTGTATCTATGTGAGTTTTACAAGAAAACGTTAATTTGGTAAGGTGTACAATTACATAAATTAGGGGTTTACTCATAATGACAGATAACTGCTACATTCAATTTGACAGTTATTTAAACATAACTTCCTAACCACACATGCAAAATAGGCTAAAAAAAAAGCCTAAAACAATGCATCCATGTAAGTTTTACTCGAAACATATGCTATTTTAAGGCTTGCAAACACAAAAAGTACTTTTTTTTTTTCATTATGACAGTAATGTTTTTAAAATCCTGATATAATGCGAAATACGCAATTAAAAAAAAATGTCAACATAATTCCTACATTAAACATGCAACATGTCTAACAATGCCTGCAGACATGTATCTTTGTAAGTTTTACTAGAAAAATTATCTTTTTTAAGTTTTGCAAGGAGGCATATTAGTTTTTTTAATTCAACATGACAGTATAACTGTCATACCAAATATGAACGTTATATAAACATAACTCCAAAACTAAACATGCATTATGTCTAAAAATGCCTAAAATATTGTATCTATGTGAGTTTTACAAGAATCAGTTAATTTGGTAAGGTGTACAATTACATAAATTAGGGGTTTACTCATAATGACAGATAACTGCTACTTTCAATTTGACAGTTATTTAAACATAACTTCCTAACCACACATGCAAAATAGGCTAATAAAGCCTAAAACAATGCATCCTTGTGAGGTTTACTCGAAACATATGCTATTTTAAGGCTTGCAAACACAAAAAGTAGTTTTTTACTCATTATGACAGTAATAAATGGCTAATTATGCTTTGTGAGTTTTACTGGGAAAACATTTTTTTGTAAGGTTTATAAAGACACGTTATTATTTTTTTTACTCAACATGATAGTATAACTGTCATACTATATATAAAAGTTGTATAAACATAACTCCAAAACCAAACATGCATTATGTCTAAAAATGCCTGCAATATTGTATCTATGTGATTTTTACCAGAATCAGGTATTTTTGGTAAGGTTTACAAATACAAAAATTAGGTTTACTCACTATGACAGTATACTGTCACATTCAATCTGACAGTTATTCATACATACTGTAACTTCTCAACCACAATTACAAAATGGCTAATAATGCCAGGAAAAATGTATCTTTGTGAGTTTTCCTGGAAAAAAATGTTTTTATAAGGTTTGTAAAGAAACAAGTTAGTTTTTTCACTTAATATGACAGTATAACTGTCATACTAAATATGAAAGTTAAATAAACATTACTCCAAAACCAAACTTGCAATACGTCTAAAAATGCCTGTAATATTGAATCTATGTGAGTTTTACCAGAATCAGGTATTTTGGTAAGGTTTACAAATACAAAAATTGGGTTTTACTCAAAATGACAGTATAACTGCCATATTCAAAATAACAGTTATTTAAACATAACTCCTAAACCAAACATGCTAAATGGCTAATTATGCTTGGAGAAATGTATCTTTGTGAGTTTTACTAGAAACAAATATTTTGTAAGGTTTGTAATGAAATTTTTTTTTTTTTTTTTTTTTTTACTCAATATGATGGTATAACTGTCAAACTAAATATATTTAAAAAAAAAAGTCTCCTCTCTGAGCTGCCACGGTAGAGGAGTTTGGTGTCCCAATGATCCTAGGAGCCCCCTGGTAGGGTCTCCAAAGACAAACTGGTCCTAGGTGAGGGATCAGACAAAGAGCAGCTCGAAGACCTCCATGAATAATAAAAAGCAAGGACCCAGATTTCCCTCGCCCGGACGCGGGTCACCGGGGCCCCCCTCTGGAGCCAGGCACGATGGCGAGCGCCTGACATGGGGCCCGGCCGGGCACAGCCCGAAGAGGCAACGTGGGTCCCCCCTCCAATGGGCTCACCATCCATAGCAGGGGTCATAGAGGTCGGGTGCGATGTGAGCTGGGCGGCAGCCGAAGGCAGGGCACTTGGCGGTCCGATCCTCGGCTACAGAAGCTAGCTCTTGGGACGTGGAACGTCACCTCGCTGGGGGGGAAGGAGCCTGAGCTAGTGCGCGAAGTGGAGATGTTCCGGTTAGATATAGTCGGACTCACTTCGACGCACAGCAAGGGCTCTGGAACCAGTTCTCTCGAGAGGGGTTGGACTCTTTTCCACTCTGGCGTTGCCGGCAGTGAGAGGCGATGGGCTGGGGTGGCAATTCTTGTTTCCCCCCGGCTCAGAGCCTGTACGTTGGAGTTCAACCCGGTGGACGAGAGGGTAGCTTCCCTCCGCCTTCGGGTGGGGGAACGGGTCCTGACTGTGGTTTGCGCTTACGCGCCAAACCGCAGCTCAGAGTACCCACCCTTTTTGGATTCACTCGAGAGTGCTCCCCCGGGTGATTCCCTCGTGCTACTGGGGGACTTCAATGCTCATGTTGGCAACGACAGTGAAACCTGGAGAGGCGTGATTGGGAAGAATGGCTGCCCGGATCTGAACCCGAGCGGTGTTTTGTTATTGGACTTTTGTGCCCGTCACAGATTGTCCATAACGAACACCATGTTCAAACATAAGGGTGTCCATATGTGCACTTGGCACCAAGACACCCTAGGCCGCAGTTCCATGATCGTTGTGTCATCGGATTTGCGGCCTCATGTTTTGGACACTCGGGTGAAGAGAGGGGCTGAGCTTTCTACCGATCACCACCTGGTGGTGAGTTGGCTGCGATGGTGGGGGAGGATGCCGGACAGACCTGGCAGGCCCAAACGCATTGTGAGGGTTTGCTGGGAACGTCTGGCAGAGTCTCCTGTCAGAGAGAGTTTCAATTCCCACCTCCGGAAGAACTTTGAACATGTCACGAGGGAGGTGCTGGACATTGAGTCCGAATGGACCATGTTCCGCGCCTCTATTGTCGAGGCGGCTGATTGGAGCTGTGGCCGCAAGGTAGTTGGTGCTTGTCGTGGCGGTAATCCTAGAACCCGTTGGTGGACACCGGCGGTGAGGGATGCCATCAAGCTGAAGAAGGAGTCCTATCGGGTTCTTTTGGCTCATAGGACTCCTGAGGCAGCGGACAGGTACCGACAGGCCAAGCGGTGTGCGGCTTCAGCGGTCGCAGAGGCAAAAACTCGGACATGGGAAGAGTTCGGGGAAGCCATGGAAAACGACTTCCGGACGGCTTCGAAGCAATTCTGGACCACCATCCGCCGCCTCAGGAAGGGGAAGCAGTGCACTATCAACACCGTGTATGGCGAGGATGGTGTTCTGCTGACCTCGACTGCGGATGTTGTGGATCGGTGGAGGGAATACTTCGAAGACCTCCTCAATCCCACCAACACGTCTTCTTATGAGGAAGCAGTGCCTGGGGAGTCTGTGGTGGGCTCTCCTATTTCTGGGGCTGAGGTTGCTGAGGTAGTTAAAAAGCTCCTCGGTGGCAAGGCCCCAGGGGTAGATGAGATCCGCCCGGAGTTCCTTAAGGCTCTGGATGCTGTGGGGCTGTCTTGGTTGACAAGACTCTGCAGCATCGCGTGGACATCGGGGGCAGTACCTCTGGATTGGCAGACCGGGGTGGTGGTTCCTCTCTTTAAGAAGGGGAACCGGAGGGTGTGCTCTAACTATCGTGGGATCACACTCCTCAGCCTTCCCGGTAAGGTCTATTCAGGTGTACTGGAGAGGAGGCTACGCCGGATAGTCGAACCTCGGATTCAGGAGGAACAGTGTGGTTTTCGTCCTGGTTGTGGAACTGTGGACCAGCTCTATACTCTCGGCAGGGTCCTTGAGGGTGCATGGGAGTTTGCCCAACCAGTCTACATGTGTTTTGTGGACTTGGAGAAGGCATTCGACCGTGTCCCTCGGGAAGTCCTGTGGGGAGTGCTCAGAGAGTATGGGGTATCGGACTGTCTGATTGTGGCAGTCCGCTCTCTGTATGCTCAGTGCCAGAGCTTGGTCCGCATTGCCGGCAGTAAGTCGGACACGTTTCCAGTGAGGGTTGGATTCCGCCAAGGCTGCCCTTTATCACCGATTCTGTTCATAACTTTTATGGACAGAATTTCTAGGCGCAGTCAAGGCGTTGAGGGGATCTGGTTTGGTGGCTGCAGGATTAGGTCTCTGCTTTTTGCAGATGATGTGGTCCTGTTGGCTTCATCTGGCCAGGATCTTCAGCTCTCACTGGATCGGTTCGCAGCCGAGTGTGAAGCGACTGGGATGAGATTCAGCACCTCCAAGTCCGAGTCCATGGTTCTCACTCGGAAAAGGGTGGAGTGCCATCTCCGGTCTTGCCCCAAGTGGAGGAGTTCAAGTACCTTGGAGTCTTGTTCACGAGTGAGGGAAGAGTGGATCGTGAGATCGACAGGCGGATCGGTGCGGCGTCTTCAGTAATGCGGACGCTGTATCGATCCGTTGTGGTGAAGAAGGAGCTGAGCCGGAAGGCAAAGCTCTCGATTTACCGGTCGATTTACCGGTCGATCTACGTTCCCATCCTCACCTATGGTCATGAGCTTTGGGTTATGACCGAAAGGACAAGATCACGGGTACAAGCGGCCGAAATGAGTTTCCTCCGCTGGGTGGCGGGGCTCTCCCTTAGAGATAGGGTGAGAAGCTCTGCCATCCGGGGGGAGCTCAAAGTAAAGCCGCTGCTCCTCCACATCGAGAGGAGCCAGATGAGGTGGTTCGGGCATCTGGTCAGGATGCCACCCGAACGCCTCCCTAGGGAGGTGTTTAGGGCACGTCCGACCGGTAGGAGGCCACGGGGAAGACCCAGGACACGTTGGGAAGACTATGTCTCCCGGCTGGCCTGGGAACGCCTCGGGATCCCCCGGGAGGAGCTGGACGAAGTGGCTGGGGAGAGGGAAGTCTGAGCTTCCCTGCTTAGGCTGCTGCTCCCGCGACCCGACCTCGGATAAGCGGAAGAAGGTGGATGGATGGATGGATAAATATAAAAGTAATATAAACATCATTCCAAAACCAAACTACTAAACCAAACTTGCAATCCGTCTTAAACTGCCTGTAATATTGAATCTATATGAGTTTTACCAGAATCAGGTATTTTGGTAAGGTTTACAAATACAAAACTTGGGTTTTACTCATAATGACAGTATAACTGCATTATTTGATATGACAGTTATTTAAACATAACTCCTAAACCAAACATGATAAATAGCTAATAATGCCTAGAAAAATGTATATAAACATAACTCCAAAAGCAAACATGCATTATGTCTAAAAATGCCTGTAATATTGTATCTATGTGAGTTTTACCAGAATCAGGAATTTTGGTCAGGTTTATAAATACAAAAATTAGGTTTTACTCATAATGACAGTATAACTGCCACCCTCAATATGACGGTTATGTTAACATAACTCCTAAACCACAAATGCAAAATGGCTAATAATGCCTGAAGAAATGTATCTTTGTGAGTTTTAGAGGAAAAAAAATATTTTGTAAGGTTTGATAAGACACAAAATAGTTTTTTTTATTCAATATGTTTGTATAACTGTCATAATAACTGTAAAAGTTATATAAACATAACTCCAATACCAAACATGCAATCCGTCTAAAAATGCCTGTAATATTGAATCTATGTGAGTTTTACTAGAATCAGGTATTTTGTTAAGGTTTACAAATACAAAAATTAGGTTTTACTCACTATGACAGTATACTGTCACATTCAATCTGACTGTTATTTAAACACAAATTCTAAACCACGGATGCAAAATGGCTAATAATAACTGGAGAAATTTATTTTTGTGAATTTTAATGGAAAAAAAAATATTTTGTAAGGTTTGTATAGACACAAGTTTGTTTTTTTTACTCAATATGATGGAAACATGCTTTATGTCTAAAAAAATCCTGTAATATTTTATCCATTTGAGTTTTATCAGAATAAGTTATTTTGGTAATTTTACAAATACAAAAAATAGGTTTTACTCATAATGATAGTATATCTGCCACACGCAATATGACAGTTATTTAAACATAACTCTAAACCAAACATGGTTAATGGCTAATAATGCCTGGAGAAATGTATCTTTGTGAGTTTTACTGGAAAACATTTTTTTTTAAGGTTTATAAAGACACAAGTTAGTTTTTTTTTACTCAATATGACAGTATAACTGTAATTCTACATGTAAAACATATATAAACATAACTCCAAAACCAAACATGCATTATGTTTAAAAATGCCTGTAATTTTCTATCCATGCGAGTTTTACTAAAATCAATTGTTGTAGTAAGGTTTGCAATTACAAAATATTGGTTTTACTCACCATGATAGTATACCAAAATACCTGTTTGTGGTAAAACTCACATAGATTCAATATTACAGGCATTTTTAGACGGATTGCATGTTTGGTTTTGAAGTTATGTTTATATATCTTTCAAATTTAGTAAGACAGTTATATCATCATATTGAGTAAAAAAAACTAACGTGTGTCCAAACAAACCTTACAAAATATTTTTTTTTCCAGTAAAACTCACAAAAATACATTTCTCCAGGCATTATTAGCCATTTTGCATCCGTGGTTTAGATTTTATGTTTAAATAACAGTCAGATTGAATGTGACAGTATACTGTCATCGTGAGTAAAAACAAAATGTTGTATTTGCAAACCTTACAAAAACAAAAGATCCTACTAAAACTCACTTGGATACAATATTATAGGCATTTTAAGACATAATGCATGTTTGGTTTAGGAATTATGTTGAAAAACTATTTTATTGCTTTTTTCGCATTATATCAGGATTTTAAAAACATCACTGTCATATTGAGAAAAAAAACTAATTTTTGTAATTGCAAGCCTTAAAAAAGCATATGTTTTGAGTAAAACTCACAAGGATGCATTGTTTTAGGCTTTATTAGCCTTTTTGCATGTGTGGTTAGGAATTTATGTTTAAATAACTGTCAAATTGATTAGAGAAGTTATACTGTCATTATGAGTAAAACCGAATTTTTGTATTTTTAAACCTTACCAAATTACCTGATTCTGGTAAAACTCACATAGATACAATATTTTAGGCATTTTTAAACATGGTGCATGTTTAGTTTTGGAATGATGTGACTTTCATATTTAGTATGAAAGTTATACAGTCATGTTGAATTAAAAAAACTAACTTGCAACTTTGCAAACCTTACAAAATATATTTTTCCTAGTAAAACTAACAAAGACACATGTCTACAGGCTTTATTAGAAATGTTGTATGTTTGGTTTAGGAATTATGTTGAAAAACATTTTTATTGCTTTTTCCGCATTATTCAAGGATTTTAAGAACAATTCTGTCATATTGAGTAAAAAACTACTTTTTGTAATTGCAAGCCTTAAGAAAGCATATGTTCGAGTAAAACTCACAAGGATGCATTGTTTTAGGCATTATTAGCATTTTTGCATGTGTGGTTTAGGAGTTATGTTTAAATAACTGTCATTTTGCGTGTGGCAGATATACTGTCATTATGAGTAAAACTTAATTTTTGTATTTGTGAACCTTACCAAAATACCTGATTGTAGTAAAACTCACATAGATACAATATTACAGGCATTTTAAGACATAATGCATGTTTGGTTTTGGAATTATGTTTATATAACTTTCATATTTAGTATGACAGTTATACTGTCATATTGAGAACAAAAAAAACTAACTTGTGTCTTTACAAACCTTACAACATTTATTTACCAGTAAAACTCACAAATATACATTTCTCTAGGCATTATTAGTCATTTTTTATGTGTGGTTTGGGAGTTATGTTTACATAACTGTCAGATTGAATGTGACAGTATACTGTCATAGTGAGTAAAACCAATATTTTGTATTTGCAAACCTTACAAAAACAACTTATTCTAGTAAAACTCACATGGATACAATTACCAAAATACCTGATTCTGGCAAAAATCACATAGATTCAATATTACAGGCAGTTTAAGACAGAGAGTTTGGTTTTGGAATTATGTTTATCTAACTTTCATATTTAGTATGACAGTTATACCATCATATTGAGTAAAAAAAACAACTAACTTTTGTCTTTACAAACCTTACAAAATATTTTTTTTCTAGTAAAACTCACAAAGATTCATTTCTCCAGGCATTATTAGCCATTTAGCATATTTGGTTTAGGAGTTATGTTTAAATAACTGTTATTTTGAATATGGCAGTTATACTGTCATTATGAGTAAAACCCAATTTTTGTATTTGTAAACCTTACCAAAATAACTGATTCTGGTAAAACTCACATATATTCAATATCACAGGCATTTTTAGACGGATTGCAAATTTGGTTTTGGTGTTATATTTATTCAACTTTCATATATAATATGACAGTTATACTGTCATATTGAGTAAAAAAAAAAGCTAACTTGTGTCTTTACAAACCTTACAAACTATTTTTTTCCTGTAAAACTTACAAAGATACATTTCTCCAGGCATTATTTGACATTTTGCTTGCATGGTTTAGGAGTTATGTTTAAATAACAGTCAGATTGAATGTGACAGTATACTGTCATAACAGTTTTTTACTCAATATGCCAGTAATGTTCTTAAAATCCTGAGATAATGCGAAAAAAGCAATACAAATGTTTTTCAACATAATTACTACACCAAACATGCAACATGTCTAATAATGCCTGAAGACATGTATCTTTGTTAGTTTTACTAGAAAATGTATCTTTTGTAAGTTTTGCAAAAACGCAAGTTAGTTTTTTAATTCAATATAACAGTATTACTGTCAAACTAAATGTAAAAGTTATATAAACATAACTCCAAAAATGAACATGCATTGTGTCTAAAAATGCCTAAAATATTGTATCTATGTGAGTTTTACCAGTATAAAGTAATTTGGTAGGGTTTACAAATACAAAAATTGTGTTTTTCTCATAATGACAGTATAACTGCTATATTCAATTTGACAGTTATTTAAACATAACTTCCTAACCACACATGCAAATAGGCTAACAAAGCCTAAAACAATGCATCCTTGTGAGTTTTACTCGAAACATATGCTATTTTAAGGCTTGCAAACACCATACTCAGGTATTTTGGTAAGGTTGACAAATACAAACAATAGGTTTTACTCATAATGACAGTATACTGCCACATTCAATATGACAATTATTTAAACATAACTCCAAAACCAAACATGCATTATGTCTTAAAATTCCTATAATTTTGTATCTACGTGAGTTTTACTAGAATCAGTTGTTTTTGTAAGGTTTACAAATACAAAATATTAGTTTTACTCATAATGAGAGTATACTGTCACAATCAATCTGACAAAATGGCTAATAATGCCTGGAGGAATGTATCTTTGTGAATTTTACTGGAACAAATATTTTGTAAGGTTTGTAAAGACACACGTTAGTTTTTTTTTTTTACTTAATTTTACAGTATAGCTGTCATACTATATATGAAAGTTTTATAAACATAACTCCAAAACCAAACATGCAATCCGTCTAAAAATGTCTGTAATATTTATTATATGTAAGTTTTATCAGAATCAGGTATTTTGGTAAGGTTTACAAATCAAAAAATTAGGTTTTAGTGACAGTATAACTGCCACACTCAATATGACAGTTATTTAAACATAACTCCTAAAACACAAATTTAAAATGACAAATAATGCCTAGAGAAATGTAGATTTGTGAATTTTACTGGATAGCAATATTTTGTAAGGTTTGTAAAGATACAAATTAGTGTTTTAATACTCAATATGATGGTATAACTGTCATACTAATTATGAAAGTTATATAAACATAACTCCAAAACCAAACATGCTTTATGTCTAAAAATTCCTGTAATATTTTATCGGTGTGGGTTATACCAGAATCAGGTATTTTGGTAAGGTTTACAAATACAAAAAATAGGTTTTACTCATAATGACAGTATAACTGCCACACTCAATATTACAGTTATTTAAACATAACTCCTAAACCAAACATGTTAAATGGCTAATAATGCCTGGGGAAATGTATCTTTGTGAGTTTTCATGGGGAAAAAAAAAAAAAAAAATGTAAGGTTTGTAAAGACACAAGTTCGTTTTTTACTTAATATGACAGTATAACTGGCATACTAAATATAAAAGTTAAATAAACATAACTCCAAAACCAAACTTGCAATACGTCTAAAAATGCCTGTAATATTGTATCTATGTGAGTTTTACCAGAATCAGGTATTTTGGTAAGGTTTACATATACACACATTTGGTTTTACGCATACTGACAGTATAACTGCCACATTTATATGACAGTTATGTAAACATAACTCCTATACCAACCATGCAAAATGGTTAATAATGCCTGGAGAAATGTATCTTTGTGAGTTTTACTGGAAAAAACGAATTTGTAAGGTTTATAAAGATGCAAGTTACATTTGTTACTCAATATGATGATATAACTGTCATACTAAATATGAAAGTTATATATTAACATAACTCCAAAACCAATTAATCTATTTTCGTTTTACTAGAATCAGGTATTTTGGTAAGGTTTACAAAAACAAAAAATAGGTTTTACTCATAATGACAGTATAACTGCCACATTCAATATGACAGTTATGTAAACATAACTCCTAAACCACACATGCAAAATGGTTAATAATGCCTGGAGAAATGTATCTTTTTAAGTTTTACAGGAAAAAAACACAATTTTGTAAGGTTTGTAAAGACTGCTGAGATAGGCTCCAGCGCCCCCCGCGACCCCAAATGGAATAAGCGGTAGAAAATGGATGGATGAATGGGTTTGTAAAGACACAAGTTATTTTTTTCTTACTCAATATGACAGTAAAACTGTCATACTAAATGTAAAAAAAATTATAAACAGAACTCCAAAACCAAACATGCATTATGCTTAAAAATGCCTGTAACATTGTATTCATGTTAGTTTAACTAGAATCAGTTGTTTTTGTAAGGTTTGCAAATACAAAATATTGGTTTAACTCACTATGACAATATACTGTCACATTCGATCTGACAGTTATTTAAACATAACTCCTAAACCAAACATGTTTTATGTCTAAAAATTCCTGTAATATTGTATCTATATGAGTTTTACCAGAATCAGGTATTTTGGTAAGGTTTACAAATACAAAAAATAGGTTTTACTCATAATGACAATATAACTGCCACACTCAACATGACAGTTATTTAAACATAACTCCTAAAAAACAAATGCAAAATGACTAATAATGCCTGGAAAAATGTATCTTTGTGAATTTTAATGAAAAAAAAAATATTTTGTAAGGTTTGTAAAGACACAAATTAGTTTTTTTTACTTACACAATACGAAGGTCCTGAGTAGTCTTGGGTTCAATCCCGGGCTCGGGATCTTTCTGTGTGGAGTTTGCATGTCCTCCCCGTGACTGCGTGGGTTCCCTCCGGGTACTCCGGCTTCCTCCCACCTCCAAAGACATGCACCTGGGGATAAGTTGATTGGCAACACAAAATTGGCCCTAGTGTGTGGATGTGAGTGTGAATGTTGTCTGTCTATCTGTGTTGGCCCTGAGATGAGGTGGCGACTTGTCCAGGGTGTACCCCGCCTTCCGCCCGATTGTAGCTGAGATAGGCTCCAGCGCCCCCCGCGACCCCAAAGGGAATAAGCGGTAGAAAATGGATGGATGAATGGGTTTGTAAAGACACAAGTTATTTTTTTCTTACTCAATATGACAGTAAAACTGTCATACTAAATGTAAAAAAATTATAAACATAACTCCAAAACCAAACATGCATTATGTCTAAAAATGCCTGTAATATTGTATTCATGTGATTTTAACTAGCATCAGTTGTTTTTGTAAGGTTTGCAAATGCAAAATATTAATTTAACTCACTATGACAGTATACTGTCACATTCAATCTGACAGTTATTTAAACATAACTCCTAAACCAAACATGTTTTATGTCTAAAAATTCCTGTAATATTGTATCTATATGAGTTTTACCAGAATCAGGCATTTTGGTAAGGTTTACAAATACAAAAAATAGGTTTTACTCATAATGACAATATAACTGCCACACTCAACATGACAGTTATTTAAACATAATTCCTAAACCAAACATGATACATGGCTAATATTGCCTGGAGAAATGTATCTTTGTGATTTTTACTAGAAAAAAATATTTTGTAAGGTTTGTAAAGACAAAAGATAGTTTTTTTTTTACTCAATATGATGGTATAACTGTCATACTAAATATGAAAGTTATATAAACATAATTCCAAAACCAAACTTCAAAACCAAACTTGCAATCTGTCTTAAACTGCCTGTAATATTGAATCTATGTGAGTTTTACCAGAATCATGTATTTTGGTAAGGTTTACAAATAAAAAACTTGGGTTTTACTCATAATGACAGTATAACTGCAACATTTGATATAAAGTTAAAGTTAAGTTAAAGTACCAATGATTGTCACACACACACTAGGTGTGGCGAGATTATTATTAATTAATTAAGTTAGGTTTTTCTTTTTACACAATTTAACAGTATAGCTGTCATACTATATATGAAAGTTATATAAACATAATTCCAAAACCAAATATGCAATCCGTCTAAAAATGCCTGTAATATTGAATATATGTGAGTTTTATCAGAATCAGGTATTTTGGTAAGGTTTACGAATACAAAAATTAGGTTTTACTCATAGCATGATAAAAACATAACGCCTAAACCAAACATGCTATATAGCTAATAATGCCTGGATAAATGTATATTTGTGAGTTTTACTAGAAAAAAATATTTTGTAAGGTTTGTAAAGACAAAAGTTTTTTTTTTTTTACTCAATATGATGGTATAACTGTCAAACTAAAGATAAAAGTAATATAAACATAATTCCAAAACCAAATATGCAATCCGTCTAAAAATGCCTGTAATATTGAATCTATATGAGTTTTACCAGAATCAGGTATTTTGGTAAGGTTTACAAATACAAAACTTGGGTTTTACTCATAATGACAGTATAACTGCATTATTTGATATGACAGTTATTTAAACATAACTCCTAAACCAAACATGATAAATAGCTAATAATGCCTGGAAAAATGTATATAAACATAACTCCAAATCCAAACATGCATTATGTCTAAAAATGCCTGTAATATTGTATCTATATGAGTTTTACCAGAATCAGGAATTTTGGTAAGGTTTAAAAATACACAAATTAGGTTTTACTCATAATGACAGTATAACTGCCACCCTCAATATGACGGTTATGTTAACATAACTCCTAAACCACACATGCAAAATGGTTAATAATGCCTGGAGAAATGTATCTTTGTGAGTTTTACTGGGGAAAAAAAAATATTTTGTAAGGTTTGTAAAGACACAAGTTAGTTCTTTTTTACTTAATATGACAATATAAATGTCATACTAAATATTAAAGTTATATAAACATAACTCCAAAACCAAACATGCAATCCGTCTAAAAATGCCTGTGATTTTGAATCTATGTGAGTTTTATGAGAATCAGGCATTTTGGTAAGGTTTACAAATACAAAAATTAGGTTCTACTCATAATGACAGTATACTGTCACATTCAATCTGACAGTTATTTAAACATAACTTCCTAACCACACATGCAAAAATGCTAATAATGCCTAAAACAATGCATCCTTGTGAGTTTTACTCGAACATATGCTTTTTTAAGGCTTGCAATTACAAAAAGTAGTTGTTTACTCAATATGACAGCAATGTTCTTAAAATCCTCTAATAATGCGGAAAAAGCAATACAAATGTTTTTCAACATAATTCCTAAACCAAACGCAAAATTTTTAATAAAGCCTGTAGACATGTGTCTTTGTTAGTTTTAATAGGAAAAATATATTTTGTAAGGTTTGCAAAGTTGCAAGTTAGTTTTTTTAATTCAATATGACTATAACTTTCATACTAAATATGAAAGTTACATACTTCCAAAACTAAACATGCATTATGTTAAAAAATGCCTACAATTCTGTATCTATGTGAGTTTTACCAGAATCAGGTAATTTGGTAAGGTTCACAAATACAAAAATTAGGTTTTACCCATAATGACAGTATAACTTCTCTAATCAATTTGACATTTATTTAAACATAACTTCCTAATAACACCTGCAAAAAGGCTAATAAAGCCTAAAACAATGCATCCTTGTCAGTTTTACCTGAAACATATGCTTTTTTAAGGCTTGCAATTACAAAAAGTAGTTTTTTTGCTCAATATGACAGTGATGTTTTTAAAATCCTGATATAATGCGAAAAAAGCAATAAAATAGTTTTTCAACATAATTCCTAAACCAAACATGCATTATGTCTTAAAATGCCTATAATATTGTATCCAAGTGAGTTTTAGTAGAATCATTTGTTTTTGTAAGGTTTGCAAATACAACATTTTGGTTTTACTCACTATGACAGTATACTGTCACATTCAATCTGACTATTATTTAAACATAAATTCTAAACCACAGATGCAAAATGGCCAATAATGCCTGGAGAAATGTATTTTTGTGAGTTTTACTGGAAAAAAAAACATTTTGTAAGGTTTGTTTGGACAAAAGTTTTTTTTTTTTACTCAATATGATGGTATAACTATCTTACTAAATTTGAAAGTTATATATAGGGACGGCATGGCGTAGTGGAAGAATGGCCGTGCGCGACCCGAGGGTCCCTGGTTCAATCCCCACCTAGTACCAATCTCGTCATGTCCGTTGTGTCCCGAGCAAGACACTTCACCCTTGCTCATGATGGGTGCTGGTTAGCGCCTTGCATGGCAGCTCCCTCCATCAGTATGTGGATGTGTGTGTGAATGGGTAAATGTGGTAGTAGTGAGTACCTTGAAGGTAGAAAAGCGCTATACAAGTACAACCCATTTATCATTTATCATTTATATAAACATAACTTCAAAACCAAACATGCAATCCGTCTAAAAATGCCTGTAATATTGAATCTATGTGAGTTTTACCATATTCAGGTATTTTGGTAAGGTTTACAAATACAAAAATTAGGTTTTACTCATAATGACAGTATAACTGCCACGTTCAAAATGACAGTTATTTAAACATAACTCCTAAAACAAAAATGCTAAATGGATAATAATGACTGGAGAAATGCATCTTTGTGAGTTTTACTGAAAAAAAAATAAAAAAATTGTAAGGTTTGTAAAGACACGTTAGTTTTTTTTTACTCTCCAGCGCCCCCCGCGACCCCAAAGGGAATAAGCGGTAGAAAAATGGATGGATGGATGACAGTATAACTGTCATACTAAATGTACAATGTATATAAAAAAAACTCCAAAACCAAACATGCATTGTGTCTAAAAATTCCTGCAACATTGCATCCATGTGAGTTTTACTAGAATCAGTTGTTTTTTTAAGGTTTGCAAATACAAAATATTGGTTTTACTCACTATGACAGTATGATGTCACATTCAAACTGACAGTTATTTAAACATAACTCCTAAACCACACATACAAAATGACTGATAATGCCTGGAGAAATGTATCTTTGTGAGTTTTACTGAAAAAAAATATATATATTTTGTAAGGTTTGTAAAGACACAAGTAAGTTTTTTTTACTCAATATGACAGTATAACTGTCATACTAAATATGAAAGTTATTTAAACATAACTCCAAAACCAAACATGCATTATGTCTAAAAATGTCTGTAATATTGTATCTATGTGAGTTTTACTACAATCAGGTATTTTGGTGAGGTTTACAAATACAAAAATAAGGTTTTACTCATAATGACAGTATAACTGCCACACTCAATATGGCAGTTTTTTAAATATAACTACTAAACCACACATGCAAAATGGCTAATAATGCTTGAAAAAATGTGTATTTGTGAGTTTTACTGGAAAAAAAAAAAGTAAGGTTTGTAAAGACACAAGTTATTTTTTTTACTCAATATGACATTTTAACTGTCATACTAAATGTAAAAGTTATATAAACATAACTCCAAAATAAAACATGCATTATATCTAAAAATGCCTGTAATTGTGTATCCATGTGAGTTTTACTAGAATCAGTTGTTTTTGTAAGGTTTGCAAATACAAAATATTGGTTTTACTCACTATGACAATATACTGCTGTCATATTGAGTAAAAAACAAAACAAACTTGTGTTATAACAAACCTTACAAAATATTTTTTTCCAGAAAAATTAAAAGAGATACATTTCTCCAGGCATTATTAGTCATTTTGACTGTGTGGTTTAGAAGTTATGTTTAAATAACTGTCAGATTGAATGTGACAGTATACTGTCATAGTGTGTAAAACCAATTTTTTGTATTTGTAAAACTTACAAAAAAAACTGATTCTAGTAAAACTCACATGGATACATCATTTCAGGCATTTTTAGACAAAATGCATGTCTGGTTTTGGAGTTATGTTTATATAACTTTTCCATTTAGTATGACAGTTATACTGTCTTTTTGAGTAAAAAAAAAAACTAACTTGTGTCTTTACAAACCTTACAATTTTTATTTTTTTTCCCAGTAAAACTCACAAAGATACATTTCTCCAGGCATTATTAGCCATTTAGCATGTTTTGTTTAGGAGTTATGTTTAGAAAAACTGTCATTTCGAATGTGGCAGTTATCCGTCATTATGAGTCAAACCTAATTTTTTTATTTGTAATCCTTACCAAAATACCTGATTCTGGCAAAAATCACATATATTCAATATTACAGACATTTTTAGACAGATTGCAAGTTTGGTTTTGGAGTTATGTTTATATAACTTTCAAATTTAGTAAGACAGTTATACTATCATATTGAGTAAAAAAAAACTAACTTATGTCTATACAAACCTTAGAAAATATTTTTTTCCGGTAAAATTCACAAAAATACATTTCTCCAGGCATTATTATCCATTTTGCATCCGTGGTTTAGAATTTATGTTTAAATAACAGGCAGATTGAATGTGACAGTATACTGTCAAAGTGAGTAAAACCTATTTTTTGTATTTGTAAAACTTACAAAAAAAACTGATTCTAGTAAAACTCACATGGATACATAATTTCAGGCATTTTTAGACAAAATGCATGTCTGGTTTTGGAGTTATGTTTATATAACTTTTCCATTTAGTATGACAGTTATACTGTCTTTTTGAGTAAAAAAAAACTAACTTGTGTCTTTACAAACCTTACAATTTTTATTTTTTTTCCCAGTAAAACTCACAAAGATACATTTCTCCAGGCATTATTAGCCATTTAGCATGTTTTGTTTAGGAGTTATGTTTAGAAAAACTGTCATTTCGAATGTGGCAGTTATCCGTCATTATGAGTAAAACCTAATTTTTTTATTTGTAATCCTTACCAAAATTCCTGATTCTGGTAAAACTCACATAGATACAATATTACAGGAATTTTTAGACATAAAACATGTTTGGTTTTGCAGTTGTGTTTATATAACTTTCATATTTAGTATGACAGTTATGCCATCATATTGTGTAAAAAAAACTAATTTGTGTCTTTACAAACCTTACAAAATATTTTTTTTCCATTAAAATTCACAATGATACATTTTTCCAGGCATTATTAGTCATTTTGTATTTGTTTTTTAGGAGTTATGTTTAAAAAACTGTCATAATGAGCGTGGCAGTTATACTGTCATTATGAGTAAAACCTAATTTTTGTATTTGTAAACCTTACCAAAATACCTGATTTTGGTAAAACTCACATAGATTCAATATTACAGGCATTTTTAGACGGATTGCAAATTTGGTTTTGGAGTTATGTGTATATAACTTTCATATTTAGTATGACAGTTATACTGTCAAATTGAGTAATAAATAACAAACTTGTAATTTTACAAACCTTACAAAATATTTTTGTCCAGTAAAATTCACAGAGATACATTTTTCCAGGCATTATTAGTCATTTTGCATGTTTGGTTTAGAAGTTATGTTTAAATAGCTGTCAGATTGAATGTGACAGTACACTGTCATAGTGAGTAAAACCAATATTTTGTATTTGCAAAACTTACAAAAACAACTGATTCTAGTAAAACTCACATGGATTCAATATTACAGGCATTTTTAGACATAATGCATGTTTGGTTTTGGAGTTATGTTTATACTACTTTTACATTTAGTATGACAGTTATACTGTCCATCCATCCATCCATTTTCTACCGCTTATTCCCTTCGGGGTCGCGGGGGGCGCTGGAGCCTATCCCAGTTACAATCGGGCGGAAGGCGGAGAAACACCCTGGAAAAGTCGCCACCTCATCATATTAAGTATAAAAAAAAAAAAAATGGTTTCTTTACAAACCTTACAAAATATGTTTTTCCAGTAATCTCACAAAGATACATTTCTCCAGGCATTATAGCCATTTCGCATGTGTGGTTTGGTAGTTATGTTTAAATAACTGTCAAATTGAATGTGACAGTATACTATCATGGTGAGTAAAACCAATATTTTGAAATTGCAAACCTTACTACAACAATTGATTTTAGTAAAACTCGCATGGATACAAAATTACAGTCATTTTTAAACATAATGCATGTTTGGTTTTGGAGTTATGTTTATATATTTTTTTACATATAGTATTACAGTTATACTGTCATATTGAGTAAAAAAAACTAACTTGTGTCTTTATAAACCTTAAAAAAAATGTTTTCCAGTAAAACTCACAAAGATACATTTCTCCAGGCATTATTAGCCATTAACCATGTTTGGTTTAGAGTTATGTTTAAATAACTGTCATATTGAGTGTGGCAGATATACTTTCATTATGAGTAAAACCTATTTTTTGTATTTGTAAAAATACCAAAATAACTGATTCTGATAAAACTAACATGGATAAAATATTACAGGATTTTTTTTAGAAATAAAGCATGTTTCCATCATATTGAGTAAAAAAAAATTAACTTGTGTCCATACAAACCTTATAAAATATTTTTTTTCCAGTAAAACTCACAAAAATACATTTCTCCAGTTATTATTAGCCATTTTGCATCTGTGGTTTAGAATTTGTGTTTAAATAACAGTCAGATTGAATGTGACAGTATATTGTCATAGTGAGTAAAACCTAATTTTTGTATTTGTAAACCTTAACAAAATACCTGATTCTAGTAAAACTCACATAGATTCAATATTACTGGTATTTTTAGACGGATTGCATGTTTGTATTGGAGTTATGTTTATATAACTTTTACATTTATTATGACAGTTATACAAACATATTAAATAAAAAAAAACTATTTTGTGTCTTATCAAACCTTACAAATTTTTTTTTTCCTGTAAAATTCACAAAGATACATTTCTCCAGGCATTATTAGCCATTTTGCATGTGTGGTTTAGGAGTTATGTTAACATAACCGTCATATTGAGGGTGGCAGTTATACTGTCATTATGAGTAAAACCTAATTTTTGTATTTATAAACCTTACCAAAATTCCTGATTCTGGTAAAACTCGCATAGATACAATATTACAGGCATTTTTAGACATAATGCATGTTTGGTTTTGGAGTTATGTTTATATATATTTTTGCAGGCATTATTAGCTATTTATCATGTTTGGTTTAGGAGTTATGTTTAAATAACTGTCATATCAAATAATGCAGTTATACTGTCATTATGAGTAAAACCCAAGTTTTGTATTTGTAAACCTTACCAAAATACCTGATTCTGGTAAAACTCATATAGATTAAATATTACAGGCAGTTTAAGACGGATTGCAAGTTTGGTTTAGGAGTTTGGTTTTGGAATGATGTTTATATTACTTCTATATTTAGTTTGACAGTTATACCATCATATTGAGTAAAAAAAAAAAAAAAATTTGTGTTTACAAACCTTACAAAATATTTTTTTCTAGTAAAACTCACAAAGATACATTTCTCCAGGCATTATTAGCTATTTAGCATGTTTGGTTTAGGAGTTATGTTTAAATAACTGTCATATCAAATAATGCAGTTATACTGTCATTATGAGTAAAACCCAAGTTTTATAAATTTGTGTATATGTAAACCTTACCAAAATACCTGATTCTGGTAAAACTCACATAGATACAATATTACAGGCATTTTTAGACGTATTGCAAGTTTGGATTTGGAGTTATGTTTATTTAACTTTTGTATTTAGTATGCCAGTTATACTGTCATATTAAGTAAAAAACTAACTTGTGTGTTTACAAACCTTACAATTTTTTTTATTTTTTCCAGGAAAACTCACAAAGATACATTGCTCCAGGCATTATTAGCCATTTTGCATTTTTGGTTTAGGAGTTATGTTTAAATAACTGTCATATTGAGTGTGGCAGTTTACTGTCATTATGAGTAAAACCTAGATTTTGTATTTGTAAACCTTACCAAAATACCTGATTCTGGTAAAAATCACATAGATACAATATTACAGGCATTTTTAGACACAATGCATCTTTGGTTATACCATTATAATGAGTAAAAAATATAACTTGTGTCCTTATAAACCTTACTCTTTTTATTTTTCCCAGTAAAACATTTCTCCAGGTACAACTTTCATATTTAGTATGACAGTTATACCATTATAATGAGTAAAAAATATAACTTGTGTCTTTATAAACCTTACTCTTTTTATTTTTCCCAGTAAAACTCACAAAGATACATTTCTCCAGGTATAATTAGCCATTTTTCATGTTTGGTTTAGGAGTTATGTTTAAATAACTGTCATATTGAGTGTGGCAGTTATACTGTCATTACAAGTGAAACCTATTTTTTGTACAACATCGATACAATATCACAGGAATTTTTAGACATAAAGCATGTTTGGTTTTGGAGTTATGTTCATATAACGTTCATATTTAGTATGAAAGTTATACCATCATATTGAGGGAAAAAAACCAAACTAATTTGTATCTTTACAAACCTTACAAAATATTGTTTTCCAGTAAAATTCACAAATATACCTTTCCTAAGCATTATTAGTCATTTTGCATTTGTGTTTTAGGAGTTATGTTTAAATAACTGTCATATTGAGTGTGGCAGTTATACTGTCACTATGAGTAAAACCTAATTTTTGTTTTTGTAAACCTTACCAAAATACCTGATTCTGATAAAACTCACGTATTGCATATTTGGTTTTGGAGTTGTGTTTATATAACTTTCATATATAGTATGACAGCTATACTGTAAAATTGTATACAAAAAACAACTAACTCGTGTCTTTACAAACCTTACAAAATATTATTTCCAGTAAAATTCACAAAGATACATTCCTCAAGGCATTATTAGCCATATTGTCAGATTGATTGTGACAGTACACTGTCGATGTGAGTAAAACTAATATTTTGTATTTGTAAACCTTACAAAAACAACTGATTCTAGTAAAACTCACATCGATACAAAATTATAGGCATTTTTAGACATAATGCATGTTTGGGGCAGTCAATGTGACAGTTATACTGTCATTATGAGTAAAACCTAATTTTTTTATTTTTCAACCTTACCAAAATACCTGATTCTGGTAAAACTCACATAGATACAATATTACAGGCATTTTTAGACATAATGCATGTTTGGTTTTGGCGTTATGTTTATATAACTGTCATTTTGAATGTGGCAGTTATACTGTCATTATGAGTAAAACCTATTTTTTGTATTTGTAAACCTTACCAAAATACTTGATTCTGGTAAAACCCACATCGATACAATATTACAGGACTTTTTAGACACAAAGTATGTTTGGTTTTGGAGTTATGTTTATATAACTTTTATATTTAGCATGACAGTTATACCATCATATTGAGTAATAAAACACTAATTTGTATCTTTACAAACCTTACAAAATATTGTTTTCCAGTAAAATTCACAAATATACATTTCTCTAAGCATTATTAGTCATTTTGCATTTGTGTTTTAGGAGTTATGTTTAAATAACTGTCATATTGAGTGTGGCAGTTATACTATCACTATGAGTAAAACCTTATTTTTTATTTCTAAACCATACCAAAATACCTGATTCTGATAAAACTCACATATAATAAATATTACAGACATTTTTAGACGGATTGCATGTTTGGTTTTGGAGTTATGTTTATAAAACTTTCATATAAAGTATGACAGCTATACTGTAAAATTAAGTTAAAAAAAAATTAACGTGTGTCTTTACAAACCTTACACAATTTTTGTTAAGTAAAATTCACAAAAATACATTCCTCCAGGCATTATTAGCCATTTTGTCAGATTGATTGTGACATTATACTCTCATTATGAGAAAAACTAATTAACCTTACAAAAACAACTGATTCTAGTAAAACTCACGTAGATACAAATTTATAGGAATTTTTAGACATAATGGTTTTGGAGTTATGTTTAAATAATTGTCATATTGAATGTGGCAGTATACTGTCATTATGAGTAAAACCTAATGTTTGTATTTGTCAACCTTACCAAAATACCTGATTCTGGTAAAACTCAAAAAGATACAATATTACAGGCATTTTTAGACAAAATGCATTTTGGTTTTGGAGTTATGTTTATATAACTTTCATATTTAGTGTGACAGTTATACCATTATATTAAATAAAAAAAATAACTTGTGTCTTTATAAACCTTACACATTATTTTTTTCCAGTAAAACTCACAAAGATACCTTTCTCCAAGCATTATTAGTCATTTATCATGTTTGGTTTAGGAGTCATGTTTAAATAACTGTCATGTGGCGCAGTGGAAAAGTGGCCGTGCGCGACCCGAGGGTCCCTGGTTCAATCCCCACCTAGTACCAACCTCGTCATGTCCGTTGTGTCCTGAGCAAGACACTTCACCCTTTCTCCTGATGGGTGCTGGTTAGCGCCTTGCATGGCAGCTCCCTCCATCAGTGTGTGAATGTGTGTGTGAATGGGTAAATGTGGAAGTAGTGTCAAAGCGCTTTGAGTACCTTGAAGGTAGAAAAGCGCTATACAAGTACAACCCATTTATCATTTATTTATTTATGAGTAAAACCCAAGTTTTGTATTTGTAAAAACCTTACCAAAATACCTGATTCTGGCAAAACTCACATAGATTCAGTATTACAGGCAGTTAAGCCAGACTGCAAGTTTGGTTTAGGATTTTGGTTTTGGAATTATGTTTATCTAACTTTCATTTTTAGTATGACAGTTATACCATCATATTGAGTAAAAAAACATTAACTAACTTTTGTCTTTACAAACCTTACAAAATATTTTTTTTCTAGTAAAACTCACAAAGATACATGTCTCCAGGCACATTAGCCATTTAGCATATTTGGTTTAGGAGTTATGTTTAAATAACTGTTATTTTGAATATGGCAGTTATACTGTCATTATGAGCAAAACTCAATTTTTGTATTTGTAAACCTTACCAAAATAACTGATTCTGGTAAAACTCACATATATTCAATATTACAGGCATTTTTAGACGGATTGCAAGTTTGGTTTTGGTGTTATATTTATTCATTTTTCATATTTAGTATGACAGTTATACTGTCATATTGAGTAAAAAAAAGCTAACTTGTGTCTTTACAAACCTTACAAACTATTTTTTTCCTGTAAAACTTACAAAGATACATTTCTCAATATGCCAGTAATGTTCTTAATCCTGAGAAAATCTAGAAATCTATCTGAGTTTTACAAGAATCAGTTAATTTGGTAAGGTGTACAATTACATAAATTAGGGGTTTACTCATAATGACAGTTAACTGCTACATTCAATTTGACTGTTATTTAAACATAACTCACACATGCAAAATAGGTTAATAAAGCCTAAAACAATGCATCCTTGTGAGTTTTACTCGAAACATATGCTATTTTAAGGCTTGCAAACACAAAAAGTAGTGTTTTACTCATTTTGACAGTAATGTTCTTAAAATCCTGAGATAATGCGAAATAAGCAATACAAATGTTTTTCAACATAATTCCTACACCAAACATGTAACACGTCTAATCATGCCTGAAGACATGTATCTTTCTTAGTTTTAGTAGAAAAATTATCTTTTGTAAGTTTTGCAAAGAAGTTGTGGTGAAGAAGGAGCTCAGCCGGAAGGCAAAGCTCTCGATTTACCGGTCGATCTACGTTCCCTTCCTCACCTATGGTCATGAGGTTTGGGTCATGGCCGAAAGGACAAGATCACGGGTACAAGCGGCCGAAATGAGTTTCTTCCGCCGAGTGGCGGGGCTCTCCCTTAGAGATAGGGTGAGAAGCTTTGTCATTCGGGGGGAGCTCAAAGTAAAGCCGCTGCTCCTCCACATCGAGAGGAGCCAGATGAGGTGGTTCGGGCATCTGGTCAGGATGCCACCCGAACGCCTCCCTAGGAAGGTGTTTCGGGCACGTCCGACCGGTAGGAGTCCACGGGGAAGACCCAGGACACGCTGGGAAGACTGTCTCTCCCTTTAGTTTTTTTTCATAATGACAGTATAACTGCTACATTCAATTTGACTGTTATTTAAACATAACTTCCTAATCACACATGCAAATAGGTTAATAAAGCCTAAAACAATGCATCCTTGTGAGTTTTACTCGAAACATTTGCTATTTTAAGGCTTGCAAACACAAAAAGAAGTATTTTACTCATTAATTACTCAGTAATGTTCTTAAAATCCTGAGAAAATGCGAAATAAGCAATAAAACTGTTTTTCAATATATTTCCTACACCAAACATGCAACATGTCTAATAATGCGTGAAGATATGTATCTTTGTTAGTTTTACTAGAAAAATTATCTTTTGTAAGTTTTGCAAAGAGCCAAGTTAGTTTTTTAATTCAATATAACAGTATAACTGTCATACCAAATATGAAAGTGATATAAACAAAACTCCAAAACTAAACATGCATTATGTCTAAAAATGCCTAAAATATTGTATCTATGTGAGTTTTACAAGAATCAGTAAATTTGGTAAGGTGTACAATTACATAAATTGGGGGTTTACTCATAATGACAGATAACTACTACATTCAATTTGACAGTTATTTAAACATAACTTCTAACCACACATCCAAAATAGGCTAATAAAGCCTAAAACAATGCATCCATGTGAGTTTTACTCCAAACATATGCTATTTTAAGGCTTGCAAACACAAAAAGAAGTATTTTACTCATTATGACAGTAATGTTCTTAAAATCCTGAGATAATGCGAAATAAGCAATAAAAATGTTTCTCAACATATTTCCTACACCAAACATGCAACATGTCTAATAATGCGTGAAGATATGTATCTCTGTTAGTTTTACTAGAAAAATTATCTTTTGAAAGTTTTGCAAAGAGGCAAGTTAGTTTTTTTAATTCAATATGACATTATAACTGTCATACCCAATATGAAATATATATAAACATAACTCCAAAATTTAAGATGCATTATGTCTAAAAATGCCTAAAATATCGTATCTATGTGAGTTTCACCAGAATCAGGTAATTTGGTAAGGTTTACAAATACAAACATTAGGGGTTTACTCATAATGACAGTTAACTGCTACATTCAATTTGACTGTTATTTAAACGTAACTCCCTAACCACACATGCAAAAAAGGTTAATAAAGCCTAAAACAATGCATCCTTGTGAGTTTTACTTAAAACAAATGAAATTTTAAGGCTTGCAAACACAAAAAGAAGTATTTTGCTCATTATGACAGTAATGTTCTTAAAATCCTGAGATAATGCGAAATAAGCAATAAAAATGTTTCTCAACATATTTCCTACACCAAACATGCAACATGTCTAATAATGCGTGAAAATATGTATCTCTGTTAGTTTTACTAGAAAAATTATCTTTTGAAAGTTTTGCAAAGAGGCAAGTTAGTTTTTTTAATTCAATATGACAGTATAACTGTCATACCAAATATGAAAGTTATATAAACATAACCACAAAACTACACATGCATTATGTCTAAAAATGCCTAAAATATTGTATCTATGTGAGTTTTACAAGAATCAGTAAATTTGGTAAGGTGTACAATTACATAAATTAGGGGTTTACTCATAATGACTGATAACTGCTACATTCAAATTTACAGTTATTTAAACATAACTTCTAACCACACATGCAAAATAGGCTAATAAAGCCTAAAACAATGCATCCATGTGAGTTTTACTCGAAACATATGCTATTTTAAGGCTTGCAAACACAAAAAGTAGTTTTTTTTACTCATTATGACAGTAATGTTCTTAAAATCCTGAGATAATGCGAAATAAGCAATAAAAATGTTTTTCAATATATTTCCTACACCAAACATGCAACATGTCTAATAATGCGTGAAGATATGTATCTCTGTTAGTTTTACTTGAAAAAATATATTTTGAAAGTTTTGCAAAGAGGCAAGTTAGTTTTTTTAATTCAATATGACAGTATAACTGTCATACCAAATATGAAAGTGATATAAACAAAACTCCAAAACTAAACATGCATTATGTCTAAAAATGCCTAAAATATTGTATCTATGTGAGTTTTACAAGAATCAGTAAATTTGTTAAGGTGTACAATTACATAAATTGGGGGTTTACTCATAATGACAGATAACTGTTACATTCAATTTGACAGTTATTTAAACATAACTTCTAACCACACATGCAAAATAGGCTAATAAAGCCTAAAACAATGCATCCATGTGAGTTTTACTCCAAACATATGCTATTTTAAGGCTTGCAAACACAAAAAGAAGTATTTTACTCATTATGACAGTAATGTTCTTAAAATCCTGAGATAATGCGAAATAAGCAATAAAAATGTTTCTCAACATATTTCCTACACCAAACATGCAACATGTCTAATAATGCGTGAAGATATGTATCTCTGTTAGTTTTACTAGAAAAATTATCTTTTGAAAGTTTTGCAAAGAGGCAAGTTAGTTTTTTTAATTCAATATGACATTATAACTGTCATACCCAATATGAAATATATATAAACATAACTCCAAAATTGAAGATGCATTATGTTTAAAAATGCCTAAAATATTGTATCTATGTGAGTTTTACAAGAATCAGTAAATTTGGTAAGGAGTACAATTACATAAATTAGGGGTTTACTCATAATGACAGATAACTGCTACATTCAATTTGACAGTTATTTAAACATAACTTCTAACCACACATGCAAAATAGGCTAATAAAGCCTAAAACAATGCATCCATTTGAGTTTTACTCGAAACATATGCTATTTTAAGGCTTGCAAACACAAAAAGTTTTTTTTTTTACTCATTATGACAGTAATGTTCTTAAAATCCTGAGATAATGCGAAATAAGCAAAAAAAATTGTTTTCAATATATTTCCTACACCAAACATGCAACATGTCTAATAATGCGTGAAGATATGTATCTCTGTTAGTTTTACTAGAAAAAATATCTTTTGAAAGTTTTGCAAAGAGGCAAGTTAGTTTTTTTAATTCAATATGACAGTATAACTGTCATACCAAATATGAAAGTTATATAAACATAACCACAAAACTACAAATGCATTATGTCTAAAAATGCCTAAAATATTGTATCTATGTGAGTTTTACAAGAATCAGTAAATTTGGTAAGGTGTACAATTACATAAATTAGGGGTTTACTCATAATGACAGATAACTGCTACATTCAAATTTACAGTTATTTAAACATAACTTCTAACCACACATGCAAAATAGGCTAATAAAGCCTAAAACAATGCATCCATTTGAGTTTTACTCGAAACATATGCTATTTTAAGGCTTGCAAACACAAAAAGTAGTTTTTTTTACTCATTATGACAGTAATGTTCTTAAAATCCTGAGATAATGCGAAATAAGCAAAAAAAAAATTTTTCAATATATTTCCTACACCAAACATGCAACATGTCTAATAATGCGTGAAGATATGTATCTCTGTTAGTTTTACTAGAAAAAATATCTTTTGAAAGTTTTGCAAAGAGGCAAGTTAGTTTTTTTAATTCAATATGACAGTATAACTGTCATACCAAATATGAAAGTGATATAAACAAAACTCCAAAACTAAACATGCATTATGTCTAAAAATGCCTAAAATATTGTATCTATGTGAGTTTTACAAGAATCAGTAAATTTGGTAAGGTGTACAATTACATAAATTGGGGGTTTACTCATAATGACAGTTAACTGCTACATTCAATTTGACAGTTATTTAAACATAACTTCTAACCACACATGCAAAATAGGCTAATAAAGCCTAAAACAATGCATCCATGTGAGTTTTACTCCAAACAGATGCTATTTTAAGGCTTGCAAACACAAAAAGAAGTATTTTACTCATTATGAGAGTAATGTTCTTAAAATCCTGAGATAATGCGAAATAAGCAATAAAAATGTTTCTCAACATATTTCCTACACCAAACATGCAACATGTCTAATAATGCGTGAAGATATGTATCTCTGTTAGTTTTACTAGAAAAATTATCTTTTGAAAATTTGCAAAGAGGCAAGTTAGTTTTTTTAATTCAATATGACAGTATAACTGTCATACCAAATATGAAATATATATAAACATAACTCCAAAATTGAACAAGCATTATGTTTAAAAATGCCTAAAATATTGTATCTATGTGATTTTCACCAGAATCAGGTAATTTGGTAAGGTTTACAAATACAATTTTATTTTTCATAATGACAGTATATCTGCTACATTCAATTTGACTGTTATTTAAACATAACTTCTAACCACACATGCAAAATAGGCTAATAAAGCCTAAAACAATGCATCCATGTGAGTTTTACTCCAAACATATGCTATTTTAAGGCTTGCAAACACAAAAAGAAGTATTTTACTCATTATGACAGTAATGTTCTTAAAATCCTGAGATAATGCAAAATAAGCAATAAAAATGTTTCTCAACATATTTCCTACACCAAACATGCAACATGTCTAATAATGCGTGAAAATATGTATCTCTGTTAGTTTTACTAGAAAAATTATCTTTTGAAAGTTTTGCAAAGAGGCAAGTTAGTTTTTTTAATTCAATATGACAGTATAACTGTCATACCAAATATGAAATATATATAAACATAACTCCAAAATTGAACAAGCATTATGTTTAAAAATGCCTAAAATATTGTATCTATGTGAGTTTTACAAGAATCAGTAAATTTGGTAAGGAGTACAATTACATAAATTAGGGGTTTACTCATAATGACAGTATAACTGCTACATTCAATTTGACAGTTATTTAAACATAACTTCTAACCACACATGCAAAATAGGCTTAAAAAGCCTAAAACAATGCATCCATGTGAGTTTTACTCGAAACATATGCTATTTTAAGGCTTGCAAACACAAAAAGAAGTATTTTACTCATTATGACAGTAATGTTCTTAAAATCCTGAGATAATGCGAAATAAGCAATAAAAATGTTTTTCAATATATTTCCTACACCAAAAATGCAACATGTCTAATAATGCGTGAAGATATGTATCTCTGTTAGTTTTACTAGAAAAATTATCTTTTGTAAGTTTTGCAAAGAGGCAAGTTAGTTTTTTAAATTCAATATGACATTATAACTGTCATACCCAATATGAAATATATATAAACATAACTCCAAAATTGAAGATGCATTATGTCTAAAAATGCCTAAAATATTGTATCTATGTGACTTTCACCAGAATCAGGTAATTTGGTAAGGTTTACAAATACAAACATTAGGGGTTTACTCATAATGACAGTTAACTGCTACATTCAATTTGACTATTATTTAAACGTAACTCCCTAACCACACATGCAAATTGGGTTAATAAACCCTAAAACAATGCACCCTTGTGAGTTTTACTTAAAACAAATGAAATTTTAAGGCTTGCAAACACAAAAAGAAGTATTTTACTCATCATGAGAGTAATGTTCTTAAAATCCTGAGATAATGCGAAATAAGCAATAAAAATGTTTTTCAACACATAATTCCTACATCAAACATGCAACATGTCTAATAATGCCTGAAGACATGTATCTTTGTTAGTTTTAATAGAAAAAATATATTTTGTAAGTTTTGCAAAGAGGCAAGTTAGTTTTTTAATTCAATATGACAGTATAACTGTCATACCAAATATGAAACTGATATAAACAAAACTCCAAAACTAAACATGCATTATGTCTAAAAATGCCTAAAATATTGTATCTATGTGAGTTTTACAAGTATCAGTAAATTTGGTAAGGAGTACAATTACATAAATTAGGGGTTTACTCATTATGACAGATAACTGCTATATTCAATTTGACAGTTATTTAAACACAACTTCTAACCACACATGCAAATTAGGCTAAAAAAAGCCTAAAACAATGCATCCATGTGAGTTTTACTTAAAACAAATGAAATTTTAAGGCTTGCAAACACAAAAAGAAGTATTTTACTCATTATGAGAGTAATGTTCTTAAAATCCTGAGATAATGCGAAATAAGCAATAAAAATGTTTCTCAACATATTTCCTACACCAAACATGCAACATGTCTAATAATGCATGAAGATATGTATCTCTGTTAGTTTTACTAGAAAAATTATCTTTTGAAAATTTGCAAAGAGGCAAGTTAGTTTTTTTAATTCAATATGACAGTATAACTGTCATACCAAATATGAAATATATATAAACATAACTCCAAAATTGAACAAGCATTATGTTTAAAAATGCCTAAAATATTGTATCTATGTGATTTTCACCAGAATCAGGTAATTTGGTAAGGTTTACAAATACAATTTTATTTTTCATAATGACAGTATATCTGCTACATTCAATTTGACTGTTATTTAAACATAACTTCTAACCACACTTGCAAAATAGGCTAATAAAGCCTAAAACAATGCATCCATGTGAGTTTTACTTGAAACATATGCTATTTTAAGGCTTGCAAACACAAAAAGAAGTATTTTACTCATTTTGACAGTAATGTTCTTAAAATCCTGAGATAACGCATTATAAGCAATAAAAATGTTTTTCAACATATTTCCTACACCAAACATGCAACATGTCTATTAATGCGTGAAGATATGTATCTCTGTTAGTTTTACTAGAAAATGTATCTTTTGTAAGTTTTGCAAAGAGGCAAGTTAGTTTTTTTAATTCAATATGACATTATAACTGTCATACCAAATATGAAATATATATAAACATAACTCCAAAATTGAACATGCATTATGTCTAAAAATGCCTAAAATATTGTATCTATGTGAGTTTCACCAGAATCAGGTAATTTGGTAAGGTTTACAAATACAAACATTAGGGGTTTACTCATGACAGTTAACTGCTACATTCAATTTGACTGTTATTTAAACATAACTCCTAAACCACAAATACAAAATGGCTAATAATGCCTGGAGAAATGTAGCTTTGTGAGTTTTACTGGAAAAAAATAATGTCTAAGGTTTACACACAAGTTATTTTTTTTTATTTAATATGATGGTATAACTGTCATACTAAATATGAAAGTTGTATAAACATAACTCCAAAACCAAAATGCATTTTGTCTAAAAATGCCTGTAATATTATATCTTTTTGAGTTTTACCAGAATCAGGTATTTTGGTAAGGTTGACAAATACAAACATTAGGTTTTACTCATAATGACAGTATACTGCCACATTCAATATGACAATTATTTAGACATAACTCCAAAACCAAACATGCATTATGTCTAAAAATTCCTATAATTTTCTACGTGAGTGAGAATCAGTTGTTTTTGTAAGGTTTACAAATACAAAATATTAGTTTTACTCATAAATCAAATCAAATGAGAGTATACTGTCACAATCAATGTGACAAAATGGCTAATAATGCCTGGAGGAATGTATCTTTGTGAATTTTACTGGAACAAATATTTTGTAAGGTTTGTAAAGACACACGCTAGTTTTTTATTTAATTTTACAGTATAGCTGTCATACTATATATGAAAGTTTTATAAACACAACTCCAAAACCAAACATGCAATCCGTCTAAAAATGTCTATAATATTTATTATATGTAAGATTGATCAAAATCAGGTATTTTGGTAAGGTTTCCAAAACAAAAAATTAGGTTTTACTCATAGTGACAGTATAATTGCCACAGTCAATATGACAGTTATTTACACATAACTCCTAAAACACAAATGCAAAATGACTAATAATGCCTAGGAAAGGTATATTTGTGAATTTTACTGGAAAACAATATTTTGTAAGTTTTATAAAGATACAAATAAGTTTGTTTTTTTACTCAATATGATGGTATAACTTTCATACTAAATATGAAAGTTATATAAACATAACTCCAAAACCAAACATGCTTTATGTCTAAAAATTCCTGTAATATTGTATCGGTGTGGGTTTTACCAGAATCAGGTATTTTGGTAAGGTTGAAAAATACAAAAATTAGGTTTTACTCATAATGACAGTATAACTGCCACATTGACTGCCCCCAAACATGCATTATGTCTAAAAAATGCCTATAAATTTGTATCCATGTGAGTTTTACTAGAATCAGTTGTTTTTGTAAGGTTTACAAATACAAAATATTAGTTTTATTCATAATGAAAGTATATTGTCACAATCAATCCGACAATATGGCTAATAATGCCTTGAGGAATGTATCTTTGTGAGTTTTACTGGAAATAATATTTTGTAAGGTTTGTAAAGACACGAGTTAGTTTTTTTTTTTACACAATTTTACAGTATAGCTGTCAAACTATATATGAAAGTTATATAAACACAACTCCAAAACCAAATATGCAATTCGTCTAAAAATGCCTGTAATATTGAATACATGTGAGTTTTATCAGAATCAGGTATTTTGGTAAGGTTTTATAAAAACAAAAAATAGGTTTTACTCATAGTGACAGTATAACTGCCACACTCAATATGACAGTTATTTAAACATAACTCCTAAAACACAAATGCAAAATGAATAATAATGCCTAGGAAAGGTATATTTGTGAATTTTACTGGAAAACAAAATTTTGTAAGGTTTGTAAAGATACAAATTAGTTTGTTTTTTTACTCAATATGATGGTATAACTTTCATACTAAATATGAAAGTTATATAAACATAACTCCAAATCCAAACATGCTTTATGTCTAAAAATTCCTGTAATATTGTATCGGGGTGGGTTTTACCAGAATCAGGTATTCAGGTAAGATTTACAAATACAAAAATTGGGTTTTACTCATAATGACAGTATAAATGCTATATTTAAAATAACAGTTATTTAAACACAACTCCTAAACCAAGCATGTTAAATGGCTAATAATGCCTTGAGAAATGGATCTTTGTGAGTTTTGGGGGGGGGGGGGGGGGGGAAATGTAAGATTTATAAAGACAAGTTTTTGTTTTTTTTACTCAATATGATGGTATAACTGTCATACTAAATATGAAAGTTGTATAAACATAACTCCAAAACCAAACATGCATTATGTCTAAAAATGCCTGCAATATTGTATCTATGTGATTTTTACCAGAATCAGGTATTTTTGGTAAGGTTTACAAATACAAAAATTAAGTTTTACTCATAATGACAGTATATTGTCACATTCAATCTGACAGTTATTTAAACATGACTCCTAAACCACAAAGACAAAATGGCTAATAATGCCTGGAGAAATGTAGCTTTGTGAGTTTTCCTGGAAAAAAAAAAAAAATTATAAGGTTTGTAAAGACACAAATTAGTTTGTTTTTTTACTTAATATGACAGTTTAACTGTCATACTAAATATGAAAGTTAAATAAACATAACTCCAAAACCAAACTTGCAATACGTCTAAAAATGCCTGTAATATTGAATCTATGTGAGTTTTACCAGAATCAGGTATTTTGGTAAGGTTTACAAATACAAAACTTGGGTTTTACTCATAATGACAGTATAACTGCATTATTTGATATGACAGTTATTTAAACATAACTCCTAAACCAAACATGTTAAATGGCTAATAATGCCTTGAGAAATGGATCTTTGTGAGTTTTGGGGAAAAAAAAAAATGTAATATTTATAAAGACACAAGTTGTTGTTTTTTTTACTCAATATGATGGTATAACTGTCATACTAAATATGAAAGTTGTATAAACATAACTCCAAAACCAAACATGCATTATGTCTAAAAATGCCTGCAATATTGTATCTATGTGATTTTTACCAGAATCAGGTATTTTTGGTAAGGTTTACAAATACAAAAATTACGTTTTACTCATAATGACAGTATATTGTCACATTCAATCTGACAGTTATTTAAACATGACTCCTAAACCACAAATACAAAATGGCTAATAATGCCTGGAGAAAGGTATATTTGTGAATTTTACTGGAAAACAATATTTTGTAAGGTTTATAAAGATACAAATTAGTTTGTTTTTTTACTTAATATGACAGTTTAACTGTCATACTAAATATGAAAGTTAAATAAACATAACTCCAAAACCAAACTTGCAATACGTCTAAAAATGCCTGTAATATTGAATCTATGTGTGTTTTACCAGAATCAGGTATTTAGGTAAGGTTTACAAATACAAAAATTGGGTTTTTACTCATAATGACAGTATAACTGCCATATTCAAAATAACAGTTATTTATACACAACTCCTAAACCAAGCATGTTAAATGGCTAATAATGCCTTGAGAATTGTATCTTTGTGAATTTTACTAGAAAAAACTATTTTGTAAGGTTTCTAACGACAAAAGTTTTTTTTTTTTTTTTTTACTCAATATGATGGTATACTGTCAAACTAAATATAAAAGTAATATAAACATCATTCCAAAACCAAACTCTTAAACCAAACTTGCAATTCGTCTTAAACTGCCTGTAATATTGAATCTATATGAGTTTTATCAGAATCAGGTATTTTGGTAAGGTTTACAAAAACAAAAATGAGGTTTTACTCATAGTGACAGTATAACTGCCACACTCAATATGACAGTTAATTAAACATAACTCCTAAAACACAAATGCAAAATGACTAATAATGCCTAGAGAAAGGTATATTTGTGAATTTTACTGGAAAACAATATTTTGTAAGGTTTGTAAAGATACAAATTATTTTTTGTTTTTTACTCAATATGATGGTATAACTTTCATACTAAATATGAAAGTTATATAAACATAACTCCAATACCAAACATGCTTTATGTCTAAAAATTCCTGTAATATTGTATCGATGTGGGTTTAACCAGAATCAGGTATTTTGGTAAGGTTTACAAATACAAAAAATAGGTTTTACTCATAATGACAGTATAACTGCCACACTCAATATGACAGTTGTTTAAACATAACTCCTAAACCAAACATGATAAATGGCTAGTTATGCCTGGAGAAATGTATCTTTGTGAGTTTTACTGGGAAAACATTTTTTGTAAGGTTTATAAAAATACAAGTTATTTTTTTTTGTACTCAATATGATGGTATAACTGTCATACTAAATATAAAAGTTGTATAAACATAACTCCAAAACCAAACATGCATTATGTCTAAAAATGCCTGCAATATTGTATCTATGTGATTTTTACCAGAATCAGGTATTTTTGGTAAGGTTTACAAATACAAACATTAGGTTTTACTCACTATGACAGTATACTGTCACATTCAATCTGACAGTTATTTAAACATACTGTAACTCCTAAACCACAAATACAAAATGGCTCATAATGCCTGGAAAAATTTATCTTTGTGAGTTTTCCTGGAATTTTTTTTTTTATAAGGTTTGTAAAGAAACAAATTAGTTTTTTTACTTAATATGACAGTTTAACTGTCATACTAAATATGAAAGTTAAATAAACATAACTCCAAAACCAAACTTGCAATACGTCTAAAAATGCCTGTAATATTGAATCTATATGAGTTTTACCAGAATCAGGTATTTTGGTAAGGTTTACAAATACAAAAATTGGGTTTTACTCATGATGACAGTATAACTGCATTATTTGATATGACAGTTATTTAAACATAACTCGTAAACCAAACATGATAAATGGCTAATAATGCCTGGAAAAATGTATATAAACATAACTCCAAAACCAAACATGCATTATGTCTAAAAATGCCTGTAATATTGTATCTATGTGAGTTTTACCAGAATCAGGTATTTTGGTAAGGTTTATAAATACAAAATGTAGGTTTTACTCATAATGACAGTATAACTGCCATATTCAAAATAACAGTTATTTAAACATAACTCCTGAACCAAAAAGGCTAAATGGCTATTAATGCCTGGAGAAATGTATACAAACATAACTCCAAAACCAAACATGCATTATGTCTAAAGATGCCTTTAGTATTGTATCTATGTGAGTTTTACCAGAATCAGGTACTTTGGTAAGGTTGAAAAATACAAAAATTAGGTTTTACTCATAATGACAGTATAACTGCCACATTGACTGCCACCAAACATGCATGATGTCTAAAAATGCCTATAATTTTGTATCCATGTGAGTTTTACTAGAATCAGTTGTTTTTGTAAGGTTAACAAATACAAAATATTAGTTTTACTCATAATGAGTAAAACTCATAAACTGCCATATTCAAAATAACAGTTATTTAAACATAACTCCTGAACCAAACATGCTAAATGGCTATTAATGCCTGGAGAAATGTATACAAACATAACTCCAAAACCAAACATGCATTATGTCTAAAAATGCCTTTGGTATTGTATCTATGTGAGTTTTACCAGAATCAGGTATTTTGGTAAGGTTTACATATACACAAATTTGGTTTTACTCATAATGACAGTATAACTGCCACATTTATAATGACAGTTTTGTAAACATAACTTCTATACCACACATGCAAAATGGTTAATAATGCCTGGAGAAATGTATCTTTGTGATTTTTATTAGAAAATTATTTTGTAAGGTTTGTAAAGACTAAAGTTAGTTGTTTTTTTTACTCAATATGATGGTATAACTGTCATACTAAATATGAAAGTTATATAAACATAATTCCAAAACCAAACTCCTAAACCAAACTTGCAATCTGTCTTAAACTGCCTGTAATATTGAATCTATGTGAGTTTTACCAGAATCAGGTATTTTGGTAAGGTTTACAAATACAAAACTTGGGTTTTACTCATAATGACAGTATAACTGCAACATTTGATATGACAGTTATTTAAACATAACTCCTAATCCAAACATGATAAATGGCTAATAATGCCTGGAGAAATGTATCATGGTGAGTTTTACTGGAAACAAATAATTTGTAAGGTTTATAAGACACAAGTTAGTTTTTTTGTTTAATATGATGGTATAACTGTCATACTAAATATGAAAGTTATATAAACATAACTCCAAAACCAAACATGCATTATGTCTTAAAATGCCTGTAATATTGTATCTATGTGAGTTTTACCAGAATCAGGTATTTTGGTGAAGGTTGACAAATACAAAAATTTGGTTTTACTCATAATGACAGTATAACTGCCACATTGACTGCCACCAAACATTATGTCTAAAAATGCTTATAATTTTGTATCTATGTGAGTTTTACTAGAATCAGTTGTTTTTGTAAGGTTTACAAATACAAAATATTAGTTTTACTCATAATGACACTATACTGTCACAATTAATCCAACAAAATGGCTAATAATGCCTTGAGGAATGTATCTTTGTGAGTTTTACTGGAAAAAAATATTTTGTAAGGTTTGTAAAGACACAAGTTAGTTTTTTTTTTTACACAATTTAACAGTATAGCTGTCATACTATAAATGAAATTTATATAAACATAATTCCAAAACCAATTATGCAATCCGTCTAAAAATGCCTGTAATATTGAATATATGTGAGTTTTATCAGAATCAGGTAAGGTTTACGAAAACAAAAATTAGGTTTTACTCATAGTGACAACATAACTGCCACACTCAGTATGACAGTTAATTAAACATAACTCCTAAAACACAAATGCAAAATGACTACTATTGCCTAGGGAAATGTATATTTGTGAATTTTACTGGAAAATAATAATTTGTAAGGTTTGTAAATAAACAAATTAGTTGCTTTTTTACTCAATATATAATGGTATAACTGTCATACTAAATATGAAAGTTATATAAACATAACTCCAAAACCAAACATGCTTTATGTCTAAAAATTCCTGTAATATTATATTGATGTGGGTTTTACCAGAATCAGGTATTTTGGTATGGTTTACAAATACAAAACATAGGTTTTACTCATAGTGACAGTATAACTGCCACACTCAATATGACAGTTAATTAAACATAACTCCTAAAACACAAATGCAAAATGACTAATAATGCCTAGAGAAAGGTATATTTGTGAATTTTACTGGAAAACAATATTTTGTAAGGTTTGTAAAGATACAAATTATTTTTTGTTTTTTACTCAATATGATGGTATAACTTTCATACTAAATATGAAAGTTATATAAACATAACTCCAATACCAAACATGCTTTATGTCTAAAAATTCCTGTAATATTGTATCGATGTGGGTTTAACCAGAATCAGGTATTTTGGTAAGGTTTACAAATACAAAAAATAGGTTTTACTCATAATGACAGTATAACTGCCACACTCAATATGACAGTTGTTTAAACATAACTCCTAAACCAAACATGATAAATGGCTAGTTATGCCTTGAGAAATGTATCTTTGTTAGTTTTACTGGGAAAACATTTTTTGTAAGGTTTATAAAAATACAAGTTATTTTTTTTTGTACTCAATATGATGGTATAACTGTCATACTAAATATAAAAGTTGTATAAACATAACTCCAAAACCAAACATGCATTATGTCTAAAAATGCCTGCAATATTGTATCTATGTGATTTTTACCAGAATCAGGTATTTTTGGTAAGGTTTACAAATACAAACATTAGGTTTTACTCACTATGACAGTATACTGTCACATTCAATCTGACAGTTATTTAAACATACTGTAACACCTAAACCACAAATACAAAATGGCTCATAATGCCTGGAAAAATTTATCTTTGTGAGTTTTCCTGGAATTTTTTTTTTTATAAGGTTTGTAAAGAAACAAATTAGTTTTTTTACTTAATATGACAGTTTAACTGTCATACTAAATATGAAAGTTAAATAAACATAACTCCAAAACCAAACTTGCAATACGTCTAAAAATGCCTGTAATATTGAATCTATATGAGTTTTACCAGAATCAGGTATTTTGGTAAGGTTTACAAATACAAAAATTGGGTTTTACTCATGAAGACAGTATAACTGCATTATTTGAAATGACAGTTATTTAAACATAACTCGTAAACCAAACTTGATAAATGGCTAATAATGCCTGGAAAAATGTATATAAACATAACTCCAAAACCAAACATGCATTATGTCTAAAAATGCCTGTAATATTGTATCTATGTGAGTTTTACCAGAATCAGGTATTTTGGTAAGGTTTATAAATACAAAATGTAGGTTTTACTCATGACAGTATAACTGCCATATTCAAAATAACAGTTATTTAAACATAACTCCTGAACCAAACATGATAAATGACTAATTATGCCTGGAGAAATGTATCTTTGTGAGTTTTACTGGGAACATTTTTTTTTTAAGGTTTATAAAGACACAAGTTTTTTTTTTTTTTACTCAATATGATGGTATAACTGTCATACTAAATATGAAAGTTATATGAACATAACTCCAAAAACAAACATGAATTTTGTCCAAAATTACCTGTAATATTGTATCTATGTGAGTTTTACCAGAATCAGGTATTTTGGTAAGGTTTACAAATACAAAAAATAGGTTTTACTCACTATGACAGTATACTGTCACATTCAATCTGACAGTTATTTAAACATATTGTAACTCCTAAACCACAAATACAAAATGGCTAATAATGCCTGGAGAAATGTATCTTTGTGAGTTTTCCTGGAAAAAAAATAAAAAATGTATAAGGTTTGTAAAGGAACAAGTTAGTTTTTTTACTTAATATGACAGTAAAACTGTCATACTAAATATGAAAGTTAAATAAACATAAATCAAATCAAATCAAATCAACTTTATTTATAAAGCACATTTAAAATTTACCACAGGGGTAGCCAAAGTGCTGTACAATGAACAGGTTAAAAGATAAAACGAGTACCGAGCAAACACAACACAACACAAACAGAATACGATAAAAAATAAATATTTAAAATAGAATTAATAAAAACATAAAAACATAAAAACAGGATCACAGCAGGTGTATTATGGGGCGCCATTGCAGGATGGATATCACTCAGCGTTAAAAGCCATGGAATAAAAGTATGTTTTTAAGAGAGATTTAAAAACAGGAAGAGAGGAAGCTTGTCTAACACTCAGGTGTAGGTCGTTCCAGAGCTTGGGAGCAGCAACGGCGAAAGCTCTGTCACCTCTAAGCTTCAGCCTTGTGTCAGGGACCGTCAACAGCAGCTGATCGGCTGCAAACTCCAAAACCAAACTTGCAATACGTCTAAAAATGCCTGGAATATTGAATCTATGTGACTTTTACCAGAATCAGGTATTTACAAAATAAGAATAAGGTTTACAAATACAAAACCTGGGTTTTACTCATAATGACAGTATAACTGCATTATTTGATATGACAGTTATTTAAACATAACTCCTAAACCAAACATGATAAATGGCTAATAATGCCTGGAAAAATGTATATAAACATAACTCCAAAACCAAACATGCATTATGTCTAAAAATGCCTGTAATATTGTATCTATGAGAGTTTTACCAGAATCAGGAATTTTGGTAAGGTTTATAAATACAAAAATTAGGTTTTACTCATAATGACAGTATAACTGCCACCCTCAATATGACGGTTATGTAAACATAACTCCTAAACCACACATGAAAAATGGCTAATAATGCCTGGAGAAATGTATCTTTGTGAGTTTTACAGGAAAAAAAATATTTTGTAAGGTTTGATAAGACACAAAATAGTTTTTTTTTATTCAATATGTTTGTATAACTGTCATAATAAATGTAAAAGTTATATAAACATAACTCCAATACCAAACATGCAATCGTCTAAAAATGCCTGTAATATTGAATCTATGTGAGTTTTACTAGAATCAGGTATTTTGTTAAGGTTTACAAATACAAAAATTAGGTTTTACTCACTATGACAGTATACTGTCACTTTCAATCTGACTGTTATTTAAACACAAATTCTAAACCACAGATGCAAAATGGCTAATAATAACTGGAGAAATGTATTTTTGTGAGTTTTACTGGAAGAAAAATATTTTGTAAGGTTTGTATAGACACAAGTTAGTTTTTTTTACTCAATATGATGGAAACATGCTTTATGTCTAAAAAAAATCCTGTAATATTTTATCCATGTGAGTTTTATCAGAATCAGTTATTTTGGTAATTTTACAAATACAAAAAATAGGTTTTACTCATAATGACAGTATATCTGCCACACTCAATATGACAGTTATTTAAACATAACTCTAAACCAAACATAGTTATTGGCTAATAATGCTTGGAGAAATGTATATTTGTGAGTTTTACTGGAAAAACATTTTTTTTAAGGTTTATAAAGACACAAGTTAGTTTTTTTTACTCAATATGACAGTATAACTGTAATACTAAATGTAAAAAATATATAAACATGACTCCAAAACCAAACATGCATTATGTTTAAAAATGCCTGTCATTTTGTATCCATGCGAGTTTTACTAAAATCAATTGTTGTAGTAAGGTTTGCAACTACAAATTATTGGTTTTACTCACCATGATAGTATACTGTCACATTCAATTTGACAGTTATTTAAACATAACTACAAAACCACACATGCAAAATGGCTATAATGCCTGGAGAAATGTATCTTTGTGAGATTACTGGAAAAACATATTTTGTAAGGTTTGTAAAGAAACAATTTAGTTTTTTTTACTTAATATGATGAGATGGCGACTTTTCCAGGGTGTACCCCGCCTTCCGCCCGATTGTCGCTGAGATAGGCTCCAGCGCCCCCCGCGACCCCGAAGGGAATAAGCGGTAGAAAATGGATGGATGGATGGACAGTATAACTGTCATACTAAATGTAAAAGTAGTATAAACATAACTCCAAAACCAAACATGCATTATGTCTAAAAATGCCTGTAATATTGTATCGATGTGAGTTTTACTAGAATCAGTTGTTTTTTTGTAAGTTTTGCAAATACAAAATATTGGTTTTACTCACTATGACAGTATACTGTCACATTCAATCTGACAGCTAATTAAACATAACTCCTAAACCACACATGCAAAATGACTAATAATGCGTAGAAAAATGTATCTCTGTGAATTTTACTGGAAAAAAATATTTTATAAGGTTTGTAAAATTACAAGTTTGTTATTTTTTACTCAATTTGACAGTATAACTGTCATACTAAATATAAATGATAAATGGGTTGTACTTGTATAGCGCTTTTCTACCTTCAAGGTACTCAAAGCGCTTTGACACTACTTCCACATTTACCCATTCACACACACATTCACACACTGATGGAGGGAGCTGCCATGCAAGGCGCTAACCAGCACCCATCAGGAGCAAGGGTGAAGTGTCTTGCTCAGGACACAACGGACATGACGAGGTTGGTAGTAGGTGGGGATTGAACCAGGGACCCTCGGGTCGCGCACGGCCATTCTTCCACTGCGCCATATGAAAGTTATATACACATAACTCCAAAACCAAACATGTTTTATGTCTAAAAATTCCTGTAATATCTATGTGAGTTTTACCAGAATCAGGTATTTTGGTAAGGTTTACAAATACAAAAAATAGGTTTTACTCATAATGACAATATAACTGCCACATTTAACATGACAGGTATTTAAACATAATTCCTAAACCAAACATGATAAATGGCTAATAATGCCTGGAGAAATGTATCTTTGTGAGTTTTACAGAAAACAAAATAATTTGTAAGGTTTATAAAGACACAAGGTAGTTGTTTTTTTTTACTCAATATGATGGTATATACTAAATATGAAAGTTATATGAACATAACTCCAAAAAAAAACATGAATTTTGTCCAAAATTACCTGTAATATTGTATCTATGTGAGTTTTACCAGAATCAGGTATTTTGGTAAGGTTTACAAATACAAAAAATAGGTTTTACTCACTATGACAGTATACTGTCACATTCAATCTGACAGTTATGTAAACATAACTCCTAAACCACACATGCAAAATGGCTAATAATGCCTGGAGAAATGTATCTTTGTGAGTTTTACTAAGACAAATATTTTGTAAGGTTTGTAAAGACACACGTTAGTTGTTTTTTTACTAAATATGACAGTATAACTGTCATACTACATGCAAAAAATATATAAACATGACTCCAAAACCAAACTTTCAATCCGTCTAAAAATGTCTGTAATATTGAATCTATGTGAGTTTTACCAAAATGAGGTATTTTGGTAAGGTTGACAAATAAAAAAAATAGGTTTTACTGATAGTGACATTATAAGTGCGACACTCAATATGACTGTTATTTAAACATAACTCCTAAACCAAACATGCTAAATGGCTAATAATGCCTAGAGAAAGGAATCTTTGTGACTTTTACTGAAAAAAAAATAATTTGTAAGGTTTATAAAGACACAAGTTAGTTTTTTTTTACTCAATATGATGGATAACTGTCATACTAAGTATAAAAGTTATATAAACATAACTCCAAAACCAAACATGCATTTTGTCTAAAAATTATTGTTATATTGTATCTATGTGAGTTTAACCAGAATCAGGTATTTTGGTAAGGTTTACATATACAATAATTAGGTTTTACTCATAATGACAGTATAACTGCCTCATTCAAAATGACAGTTATGTAAACATAACTCCTAAACCACTCATGCAAAATGGTTAATAATGCCTGAAAAAATAGTTTTTTTTACTCAATATGACAGTAATACTGTCATACTAAATGTGAAAGTTATATAAATATATCTCCAAAACCAAACATGCATTATGTCTAAAAATGCCTGTAATATTGTATCCATGTGAGTTTCACTAGAATAAGTTTTTTTTGTAAGTTTTGAAAATACAAAATACTGGTTTTACTCACTATGACAGTATACTGTCACATTCAATCTGACAGTTATGTAAACATAACTCCTAAACCACACATGCAAAATGGCTAATAATGCCTGGAGAAATATATCTTTGTGAGTTTTACTAGGACAAATATTTTGTAAGGTTTGTAAAGACACACGTTAGTTTTTTTTACTAAATATGACAGTATAACTGTCATACTACATGCAAAAAATATATAAACATGACTCCAAAACCAAACTTTCAATCCGTCTAAAAATGTCTGTAATATTGAATCTATGTGAGTTTTACCAAAATGAGGTATTTTGGTAAGGTTGACAAATAAAAAAAATAGGTTTTACTGATAGTGACATTATAAGTGCCACACTCAATATGACTGTTATTTAAACATAACTCCTAAACCAAACATGCTAAATGGCTAATAATGCCTGGAGAAATGTATCTTTGTGAGTTTTAATGGGAAAAAAAAATATTTTGTAAGGTTTGTAAAGACACAAGTTAGTTCTTTTTTACTGAATATGACAATATAAATGTCATACTAAATATTAAAGTTATATAAACATAACTCCAAAACCAAACATGCATTCCGTCTAAAAATGCCTGTAATATTGAATCTATGTTAGTTTTATTAGAATCAGGTATTTTGGTAAGGTTTACAAATACAAAAATTTGGTTTTACTCATAATGACGGATAACTGCCACATTCAAAATGACAGTTATTTAAACATAATTTCCTAACCACACATGCAAAAATGCTAATAATCCCTAAAACAATGCATCCTTGTGAGTTTTACTCGAACATATGCTTTTTTAAGGCTTGCAATTACAAAAAGTAGTTGTTTACTCAATATGACAGCAATGTTCTTAAAATCCTCTAATAATGCGGAAAAAGCAATACAAATGTTTTTCAACATAATTCCTAAACCAAACATGAAACATTTCTAATAAAGCCTGTAGACATGTGTCTTTGTTAGTTTTACTAGGAAAAATATATTTTGTAAGGTTTGCAAATTTGAAAGTTAGTTTTTTTAATTCAATATGACTGTATAACTTTCATACTAAATATGAAAGTTACATAATTCCAAAACTAAACATGCATTATGTTTAAAAATGCCTAAAATATTGTATCTATGTGAGTTTTACCAGAATCAGGTAATTTAATAAGGTTTACAAATACAAAAATTAGGTTTTACTCATAATGACAGTATAACTTCTCTAATCAATTTGACATTTATTTAAATATAACTTCCTAACCACACATGCAAAATGGCTAATAAAGCCTAAAACAATGCATCCTTGTGAGTTTTACTCGAAACATATGCTTTTTTAAGGCTTGCAATTACAAAAAGTAGTTTTTTTGCTCAATATGACAGTGATGTTTTTAAAATCCAGATATAATGCGAAAAAATCAATAAAAGAGTTTTTCAACATAATTCCTAAACCAAACATGCATTATATCTTAAAATGCCTATAATATTGTATCCAAGTGAGTTTTAGTAGAATCATTTGTTTTTGTAAGGTTTACAAATACAACATTTTGGTTTTACTCACTATGACAGTATACTGTCACATTCAATCTGACTGTTTTTTTTTTTTACTACAATCAGGTATTTTGGTGAGGTTTACAAATACAAAAATAAGGTTTTACTCATAATGACAGTATAACTGCCACACTCAATAATGCAGTTATTTAAATATAACTCCTAAACCACACATGCTAAATGGCTAATAATGCTTGGAAAAATGTATATTTGTGAGTTTTACTGGAAAAAAAAAAGTAAGGTTTGTAAAGACACAAGTTATTTTTTTTACTCAATATGACATTATTACTGTCATACTAAATGTACAAGTTATATAAACCTAACTCCAAAACCAAACATTCATTTATCATGTTTGGTTTAGGAGTTATGTTTAAATAACTGTCATATTGAGTGTGGCAGTTATACTGTCATTATGAGTAAAACCTATTTTTTGTATTTGTAAACCTTACCAAAATACCTGATTCTGGTAAAACCCACATCGATACAATATTACAGGAATTTTTAGACATAAAGCATGTTTGGTTTTGGAGTTATGTTTATATAACTTTCATATTTAGTATGACAGTTATACCATTATATATTGAGTAAAAAAAAAACTAATTTGTATCTTTACAAACCTTACAAAATATTGTTTTCCAGTAAAATTCACAAATATACATTTCTCTAGGCATTAGTATGCCTGGAGAAATGTATCTTTGTGAGTTTTACTGGGAAAAAAAAAAATATAAGGTTTATAAAGACACAAGTTATTTTTTTTTTACTCAATATGATGGTATCACTGTCATACTAAATATGAAAGTTGTATAAACATAACTCCAAAACCAAACATGCATTATGTCTAAAAATGCCTGCAATATTGTATCTATGTGATTTTTACCAGAATCAGGTATTTTTGGTAAGGTTTACAAATACAAAAATTATGTTTTACTCACTATGACAGTATACTGTCACATTCAATCTGACAGTTATTTAAACATACTGTAACTCCTAAACCACAAATACAAAACGGCTAATAATGCCTGGAGAAATGTATCTTTGTGAGTTTTCCTGGAAAAAAAATAAAAAATTCATGAGGTTTGTAAAGACACAAGTTAGTGTTTTTTTTTACTTAATATGACAGTAAAACTGTCATTCTAAATATGAAAGTTAAATAAACATAACTCCAAACCAAACTTGTAATACATCTAAAAATGCCTGTAATATTGAATCTATGTGAGTTTTACCAGAATCAGGTATTTTGGTAAGGTTTACAAATACAAAAATTGGGTTTTACTCATAATGACAGTACAACTGCCATATTCAAAATAACAGTTATTTAAACATAACGCCTAAACCAAACATGCTATATAGCTAATAATGCCTGGAGAAATGTATCTTTGTGAGTTTTACTAGAAAACAATATTTTGTAAGGTTTGTAAAGACAAAAGTTTTTTTTTTTTTTTTTACTCAATATGATGGTATAACTGTCAAACTAAATATAAAAGTAATATAAACATCATTCCAAAACCAAACTCCTAAACCAAACTTGCAATCCGTCTTAAACTGCCTGTAATATTAAATCTATATGAGTTTTACCAGAATCAGGTATTTTGGTAAGGTTTACAAATACAAAACTTGGGTTTGACTCATAATGACAGTATAACTGCATTATTTGATATGACAGTTATTTAAACATAACTCCTAAACCAAACATGATAAATAGCTAATAATGCCTGGAAAAATGTATATAAACATAACTCCAAAACCAAACATGCATTATGTCTAAAAATGCCTGTAATATTGTATCTATGCAAGTTTTACCAGAATCAGGAATTTTGGTAAGGTTTATAAATACAAAAATTAGGTTTTACTCATAATGACAGTATAACTGCCACCCTCAATATGGCAGTTATGTTAACATAACTCCTAAACCACACATGCAAAATGGTTAATAATGCCTGGAGAAATGTATCTTTGTGAGTTTTACTGGGAAAAAATATATATTTTGTAAGGTTTGTAAAGACACAAGTTAGTTCTTTTTTACTTAATATGACAATATAAATGTTATACTAAATATTAAAGTTATATAAACATAACTCCAAAACCAAACATGCAATCCGTCTAAAAATGCCTGTAATATTGAATTTATGTGAGTTTTATTAGAATCAGGTATTTTGGTAAGGTTTAGAAATACAAAAATTAGGTTTTACTCATAATGACGGATAACTGCCACATTCAAAATGACAGTTATTTAAACATAACTTCCTAACCACACATGCAAAAATGCTAATAATGCCTAAAACAATGCATCCTTGTGAGTTTTACTCGAACATATGCTTTTTTAAGGCTTGCAATTACAAAAAGTAGTTGTTTACTCAATATGACAGCAATGTTCGTAAAATCCTCTAATTATGCGGAAAAAGCAATACAAATGTTTTTCAACATAATTCCTAAACCAAACATGCAAAATTTCTAATAAAGCCTGTAAGCCTGTAAGGCGCACCCCATGGTTTACAGAAGAAACCAGAGCTCATAAATTATCATGTAGAAAGTTGGAATGCAAATGGCGCGCGACCAAGCTTGAGGTTTTCCATCAAGCATGGAGTGATAGTTTAATATTGTATAAACGCATGCTTACCTTAGCTAAAGCTAAATATTACTCAAATCTCATCCGCCTCAACAAAAACGACCCTAAATTTTTGTTTAGTACAGTAGCATCGCTAACCCAACAAGGGACTCCTCCCAATAGCTCCACCCACTCGGCAGATGACTTTATGAATTTCTTTAATAAGAAAATTGAACTCATTAGAAAGGAGATTAAAGACAACGCATCCCAGCTACAACTGGGTTCTATGAACACAGATACAACTGTATCTACGACGAATACTGCAATACAAAATAGTCTCTCTCTTTTTGATGAAATAACATTAGAGGAACTATTACAGCGTGTAAGTGGGATAAAACAAACAACATGTTTACTTGACCCACTTCCTGGGAAACTTATCAAGGAGCTTTTTGTATTATTAGGTCCATCAGTGCTAAATATTATAAACTTATCACTTTCCTCTGGCACTGTTCCCCTAGCATTCAAGAAAGCGGTTATTCATCCTCTGCTCAAAAGACCTAACCTTGATCCTGACCTCATGGTAAACTACCGACCGGTGTCCCACCTTCCCTTTATTTCGAAAATCCCCGAAAAAATTGTCGCACAGCAGCTAAATGAACACTTAGTGTCTAACAATCTCTGTGAACCTTTTCAATCCGGTTTCAGGGCAAATCACTCTACGGAGACAGCCCTCGCAAACATGACTAATGATCTACTGCTAACGATGGATTCTGATGCGTCATCTATGTTGCTGCTTCTTGATCTTAGCGCTGCTTTCGATACCGTCGATCATAATATTTTATTAGAGCGTATCAAAACACGTATTGGTATGTCAGACTTAGCTTTGTCGTGGTTTAACTCTTATCTTACTGACAGGATGCAATGCGTCTCCCATAATAATGTGACCTCGGACTATGTTAAGGTAACGTGAGGAGTTCCTCAGGGTTCGGTTCTTGGCCCTGCACTCTTTAGTATTTACATGCTGCCGCTAGGCGACATCATACGCAAATACGGTGTTAGCTTTCATTGTTATGGTGATGACACCCAAGTCTACATGCCCCTAAAGCTGACCAACACGCTGGATTGTAGTCAGCTGGAGGCGTGTCTTAATGAAATTAAACAATGGATGTCCGCTAACTTCTTGCAACTCAACGCCAAGAAAACGGAAATGCTGATTATCGGTCCTGCTAAACACCGACATTTATTTAATAATACCACTTTAACATTTGACAACCAAACAATTACACAAGGCGAATCAGTAAAGAATCTGGGTATTATTTTCGACCCAACTCTCTCCTTTGAGTCACACATTAAGAGTGTTACTAAAACGGCCTTCTTTCATCTCCGCAATATCGCTAAAATTCGTTGTATTTTATCCACTAGCGACGCTGAGATCATTATTCATGCGTTCGTTACGTCTCGTCTCGACTACTGTAACGTATTATTTTCGGGTTTCCCTATGTCTAGCATTAAAAGATTACAATTGGTACAAAATGACAAGAACAAGAAAGTTTGATCATATTACGCCTATACTGGCTCACCTGCACTGGCTTCCTGTGCACTTAAGATGTGACTTTAAGGTTTTACTACTTACGTATAAAATACTACACGGTCTAGCTCCGTCCTATCTTGTCGATTGCATTGTACCATATGTCCCGGCAAGAAATTTGCGTTCAAAGAACTCCGGCTTATTAGTGATTCCCAGAGCCCAAAAAAAGTCTGCGGGCTATAGAGCGTTTTCTATTCGGGCTCCAGTACTATGGAATGCCCTCCCGGTAACAATTAGAGATGCTACCTCAGTAGAAGCATTTAAGTCCCATCTTAAAACTCATTTGTATACTCTAGCCTTTAAATAGCCCCCCTGTTAGACCAGTTGATCTGCCGTTTCTTTTCTTTTCTCCTCTGCTCCCCTTTTCCTTGAGGGGGGGGGGGGGGGGGGGGGGGGGGGGGCACAGGTCCGGTGGCCATGGATGAAGTGCTGGCTGTCCAGAGTCGGAACCCGGGGTGGACCGCTCGCCTGTGCATCGGCTGAGAACATCTCTGCGCTGCTGACCCGTCTCCGCTCGGGATGGTGTCCTGCTGGCCCCACTATGGACTGGACTCTTACTATTATGTTGGATCCACTATGGACTGGACTCTCACAATATTATGTCAGACCCACTCAACATCCATTGCTTTCGGTCTCCCCTAGAGGGGGGGGGTTACCAACATATGCGGTCCTCTCCAAGGTTTCTCATAGTCATTCACATCGACGTCCCACTGGGGTGAGTTTTTCCTTGCCCTTATGTGGGCTTTGTACCGAGGATGTTGTTGTGGCTTGTGCTGCCCTTTGAGACACTTGTGATTTAGGGCTATATAAATAAAGATTGATTGATTGATTGATTGACATGTGTCTTTGTTAGTTTTAATAGGAAAAATATATTTTGTAAGGTTTGCAAAGCTGCAAGTTAGTTTTTTTAATTCAATATGACTGTAAAACTTTCATACTAAATATGAAAGTTACATAATTCCAAAACTAAACATGCATTATGTTTAAAAATGCCTAAAATTCTTTATCCATGTGAGTTTTACCAGAATCAGGTAATTTGGTAAGGTTTACAAATACAAAAATTAGGTTTTACTCATAATGACAGTATAACTTCTCTAATCAATTTGACATTTATTTAAACATAACTTCCTAACCACACATGCAAAAAGGCTAATAAAGCCTAAAACAATGCATCCTTGTGAGTTTTACTCGAAACATATGCTTTTTTAAGGCTTGCGATTACAAAAAGTAGTTTTTTTGCTCAATAGGGATGTTTTTAAAATCCTGATATAATGCGAAAAAAGCAATAAAAGAGTTTTTCAACATAATTCCTAAACCAAACATGCATTGTGTCTTAAAATGCCTATAATATTGTATCCAAGTGAGTTTTAGTAGAATCATTTGTTTTTGTAAGGTTTGCAAATACAACATTTTGGTTTCACTCACTATGACAGTATACTGTCACATTCATACTGTCACATTCAATCTGACTGTTATTTAAACATAAATTCTAAACCACAGATGCAAAATGGCCACAAATGCCTGGAGAAATGTATTTTTGTGAGTTTTACTGGAAAAAAAAATATTTTGTAAGGTTTGTTTGGACAAAAGTTAGTTTTTTTTTACTCAATATGATGGTATAACTGTCTTACTAAATTTGAAAGTTATATAAACATAACTTCAAAACCAAACATGCAATCCGTCTAAAAATGCCTGTAATATTGAATCTATGTGAGTTTTACCAGAATCAGGTATTTTGGTAAGGTTTACAAATACAAAAATTAGGTTTTACTCATAATGACAGTATAACTGCCACATTCAAATTGACAGTTATTTAAACATAACTCCTAAAACAAAAATGCTAAATGGCTAATAATGATTGGAGAAATGCATCTTTGTGAGTTTTACTGAAAAAAAATAATTATATTTTGTAAGGTTTGTAAAGACACAAGTTAGTTTTTTTTACTCCATATGACAGTATAACTGTCATACTAAAAGTAAAATGTATATAAACAAAACTCCAAAACCAAACATGCATTATGTCTAAAAATTCCTGTAACATTGTATCCATGTGAGTTTTACTAGAATCAGTTGTTTTTTTAAGGTTTGCAAATACAAAATATTGGTTTTACTCACTATGACAGTATGTTGTCACATTCAATCTGACAGTTATTTAAACATAACTCCTAAACCAAACATACAAAATGACTAATAATGCCTGGAGAAATGTATCTTTGTGAGTTTTACTGAAAAAATATATATATATATTTTGTAAGGTTTGTAAAAACACAAGTTATTTTTTTTTTATCAATATGACAGTATAACTGTCATACTAAATATGAAAGTTACTTAAACATAACTCCAAAACCAAACATGCATTATGTCCAAAATTGCCTGTAATATTGTATCTATGTGAGCTTTACTACAATCAGGTATCTTGGTGAGGTTTACAAATACAAAAATAAGGTTTTACTCATAATGACAGTATAACTCCCACACTAAATGTAAAAGTTATATAAACATAACTCCAAAACCAAACATGCATTATATCTAAAAATGCCTGTAATTTTGTATCCATGTGAGTTTTACTAGAATCAGTTGTTTTTGTAAGGTTTGCAAATACAAAATTTTGGTTTTACTCACTATGACAGTATACTGCTGTCATATTGAGTAAAAAAAACAAAAAAAACTTGTGTTATAACAAACCTTACAAAATATTTTTTCCAGAAAAATTCACAGATATACATTTCTCCAGGCATTATTAGTCATTTTGAATGTGTGGTTTAGGAGTTATGTTTAAATAACTGTCAGATTGAATGTGACAGTATACTGTCATAGTGAGTAAAACCAATATTTTGTATTTGCAAAACTTACAAAAACAACTGCTTCTAGTAAAACTCACATGGATACATCATTTTAGGCATTTTTAGACAAAATGCATGTTTGGTTTTGGAGTTATGTTTATATAACTTTTCCATTTAGTATGACAGTTATACTGTCATTATGAGTAAAACCTATTTTTTGTATTTGTAATCCTTACCAAAATACCTGATTTTGGTAAAATTCACATAGATTCAATATTACAGGCATTTTTACACGGATTGCAAGTTTGGTTTTGGAGTTATGTGTATATAACTTTCATATTTAATATGACAGTTATACTGTCAAATTGAGTAAAAAATAACAAACTTGTAATTTTACAAACCTTACAAAATATTTTTTTCCAGTAAAATTCACAGAGATACATTTTTCCAGGCATTATTAGTCATTTTGCATGTTTGGTTTAGGAGTTATGTTTAAATAACTGTCAGTTTGAATGTGACAGTATACTGTCATAGTGAGTAAAACCAATATTTTGTATTTGCAAAACTTACAAAAATAACTGATTCTAGTAAAACTCACATGGATACAATATTACAGGCATTTTTAGACATAATGCATGTTTAGTTTTGGAGTTATGTTTATACTACTTTTACATTTAGTATGACAGTTATACTGTCCATCCATCCATCCTTTTGCTACCGCTTATTCCCTTCGGGGTCGCGGGGGGCGCTGGAGCCTATCTCAGCTACAATCAGGCGGAAGGCGGGGTACACCCTGGAAAAGTTGCCACCTCATCATATTAAGTAAAAAAAACTAAATTGGTTCTTTACAAACCTTACAAAATATGTTTTTCCAGTAATCTCACAAAGATACATTTCTCCAGGCATTATAGCCATTTTGCATGTGTGGTTTGGTAGTTTTGTTTAAATAACTGTCAAATTGAATGTGACAGTATACTATCATGGTGAGTAAAACCAATATTTTGTAATTGCAAACCTTACTACAACAATTGATTTTAGGCATTTTTAAACATAATGCATGTTTGGTTTTGGAGTTATGTTTATATATGTTTTACATTTAGAATTACAGTTATACTGTCATATTGAGTAAAAAAAAACTAACTTTTGTCTTTATAAACCTTAAAAAAAAATGTTTTCCAGTAAAACTCACAAAGATACATTTCTCCAGGCATTATTAGCCATTAACCATGTTTGGTTTAGAGTTATGTTTAAATAACTGTCATATTGCGTGTGGCAGATATACTGTCATTATGAGTAAAACCTATTTTTTGTATTTGTAAAATTACCAAAATAACTTAATCTGATGAAACTCACATGGATAAAATATTACAGGATTTTTTTAGACATAAAGCATGTTTCCATCATATTGAGTAAAAAAAACTAACTTGTGTCTATACAAACATTACAAAATATTTTTTTTCCATTAAAATTCACAAAAATACATTTCTCCAGTTATTATATGCCATTTTGCATCCGTGGTTTAGAATTTGTGTTTAAATAACAGTCAGATTGAATGTGACAGTATACTGTCATAGTGAGTAAAACCTAATTTTTGTATTTGTAAACCTTAACAAAATACCTGATTCTAGTAAAACTCACATAGATTCAATATTACAGGAATTTTTAGATGGATTGCATGTTTGGTATTGGAGTTATGTTTATATAACTTTTACATTTATCATGACAGTTATACAAACATATTGAATAAAAAAAACTATTTTGTGTCTTATCAAACCTTACAAAATATTGTTTTTCCTGTAAAACTCACAAAGATACATTTCTTCAGGCATTATTAGCCATTTTGCATTTGTGGTTTAGGAGTTATGTTAACATAACCGTCATATTGAGGGTGGCAGTTATGTCATTTTGAGTAAAACCTAATTTTTGTATTTATAAACCTTACCAAAATTCCTGATTCTGGTAAAACTCACATAGATACAATATTACAGGCATTTTTAGACATAATGCATGTTTGCTTTTGGAGTTATGTTTATATACATTTTTCCAGGCATTATTAGCTATTCATCATGTTTTGTTTAGGAGTTATGTTTAAATAACTGTCATATCAAATAATGCAGTTATACTGTCATTATGAGTAAAACCCAAGTTTTGTATTTGTAAACCTTACCAAAATACCTGATTCTGGTAAAACCCATATAGATTCAATATTACAGGAAGTTTAAGACGGATTGCAAGTTTGGTTTAGGAGTTTGGTTTTGGAATGATGTTTATATTACTTTTATATTCATCCATCCATCCATCCATCTTCTTCCGCTTAGCCGAGGTCGGGTTGTGGGGGCAGCAGTCTAAGCAGGGAAGCCCAGACTTCCCTCTCCCCAGCCACTTCGTCCAGCTCTTCCTGTGGGACCCCGAGGCGTTCCCAGGCCAGCCGGGAGACATAGTCTTCCCAACGTGTCCTGGGTCTTCCCCGTGGCCTCCTACCGGTCGGACGTGCCCTAAACACCTCCCTAGGGAGGCGTTCGGGTGGCATCCTGACCAGATGCCCGAACCACCTCATCTGGCTCCTCTCGATGTGGAGGAGCAGCGGCTTTACTTTGAGCTCCCCCCGGATGGCAGAGCTTCTCACCCTATCTCTAAGGGAGAGCCCCGCCACCCGGCGGAGGAAACTCATTTCGGCCGCTTGTACCCGTGATCTTGTCCTTTCGGTCATAACCCAAAGATCATGACCATAGGTGAGGATGGGAACATAGATCGACCGGTAAATCGAGAGCTTTGCCTTCCGGCTCAGCTCCTTCTTCACCACAACGGATCGATACAGCGTCCGCATTACTGAAGACGCCGCACCGATCCGCCTGTCGATCTCACGATCCACTCTCCCCTCACTCGTGAACAAGACTCCGAGGTACTTGAACTCCTCCACTTGGGGCAAGATCTCCTCCCCAACCCGGAGATGGCACTCCACCCTTTTCCGAGTGAGAACCATGGACTCGGACTTGGAGGTGCTGAATCTCATCCCAGTCGCTTCACACTAGGCTGCGAACCGATCCAGTGAGAGCTGAAGATCCTGGCCAGATGAAGCCAACAGGACCACATCATCTGCAAAAAGCAGAGACCTAATCCTGCAGCCACCAAACCAGATCCCCTCAACGCCTTGACTGCGCCTAGAAATTCTGTCCATAAAAGTTATGAACAGAATCGGTGACAAAGGGCAGCCTTGGCGGAGTCCAACCCTCACTGGAAACGTGTCCGACTTACTGCCGGCAATGCGGACCAAGCTCTGGCACTGAGCATACAGAGAGCGGACTGCCACAATCAGACAGTCCGATATCCCATACTCTCTGAGCACTCCCCACAGGACTTCCCGAGGGACACGGTCGAATGCCTTCTCCAAGTCCACAAAACACATGTAGACTGGTTGGGCAAACTCCCATGCACCCTCAAGGACCCTGCCGAGAGTATAGAGCTGGTCCACAGTTCCACAACCAGGACGAAAACCACACTGTTCCTCCTGAATCCGAGGTTCGACTATCCGGCGTAGCCTCCTCTCCAGTACACCTGAATAGACCTTACCGGGAAGGCTGAGGAGTGTGATCCCACGATAGTTAGAGCACACCCTCCGGTTCCCCTTCTTAAAGAGAGGAACCACCACCCCGGTCTGCCAATCCAGAGGTACTGCCCCCGATGTCCACGCGATGCTGCAGAGTCTTGTCAACCAAGACAGCCCCACAGCATCCAGAGCCTTAAGGAACTCCGGGCGGGTCTCATCTACCCCTGGGGCCTTGCCACCGAGGAGCTTTTTAACTACCTCAGCAACCTCAGCCCCAGAAATAGGAGAGCCCACCACAGACTCCCCAGGCACTGCTTCCTCATAAGAAGACGTGTTGGTGGGATTGAGGAGGTCTTCGAAGTATTCCCTCCACCGATCCACAACATCCGCAGTCGAGGTCAGCAGAACACCATCCTCGCCATACACGGTGTTGATAGTGCACTGCTTCCCCTTCCTGAGGCGGCGGATGGTGGTCCAGAATTGCTTCGAAGCCGTCCGGAAGTCGTTTTCCATGGCTTCCCCGAACTCCTCCCATGTCCGAGTTTTTGCCTCTGCGACCGCTGAAGCCGCACACCGCTTGGCCTGTCGGTACCTGTCCGCTGCCTCAGGAGTCCCATGAGCCAAAAGAACCCGATAGGACTCCTTCTTCAGCTTGATGGCATCCCTCACCGCCGGTGTCCACCAACGGGTTCTAGGATTACCGCCACGACAAGCACCAACTACCTTGCGGCCACAGCTCCAATCAGCCGCCTCGACAATAGAGGCACGGAACATGGTCCATTCGGACTCAATGTCCAGCACTTCCCTCGTGACATGTTCAAAGTTCTTCCGGATGTGGGAATTGAAACTCTCTCTGACAGGAGACTCTGCCAGCCGTTCCCAGCAAACCCTCACAATGCGTTTGGGCCTGCCAGGTCTGTCCGGCATCCTCCCCCACCATCGCAGCCAACTCACCACCAGGTGGTGATCGGTAGAAAGCTCAGCCCCTCTCTTCACCCGAGTGTCCAAAACATGAGGCCGCAAATCCGATGACACAACTACAAAGTCGATCATGGAACTGCGGCCTAGGGTGTCCTGGTGCCAAGTGCACATATGGACACCCTTATGTTTGAACATGGTGTTCGTTATGGACAATCTGTGACGGGCACAAAAGTCCAATAACAAAACACCGCTCGGGTTCAGATCCGGGCAGCCATTCTTCCCAATCACGCCTCTCCAGGTTTCACTGTCGTTGCCAACATGAGCATTGAAGTCCCCCAGTAGCACGAGGGAATCACCCGGGGGAGCACTCTCAAGTACTCCCTCGAGTGAATCCAAAAAGGGTGGGTACTCTGAGCTGCGGTTTGGCGCGTAAGCGCAAACCACAGTCAGGACCCGTTCCCCCACCCGAAGGCGGAGGGAAGCTACCCTCTCGTCCACCGGGTTGAACTCCAACGTACAGGCTCTGAGCCGGGGGGGAAACAAGAATTGCCACCCCAGCCCGTCGCCTCTCACTGCCGGCAACGCCAGAGTGGAAGAGAGTCCAGCCCCTCTCGAGAGAACTGGTTCCAGAGCCCTTGCTGTGCGTCGAAGTGAGTCCGACTATATCTAACCGGAACATCTCCACTTCGCGCACTAGCTCAGGCTCCTTCCCCCCCAGCGAGGTGACGTTCCACGTCCCAAGAGCTAGCTTCTGTAGCCGAGGATCGGACCGCCAAGTGCCCTGCCTTCGGCTGCCGCCCAGCTCACATCGCACCCGACCTCTATGACCCCTGCTATGGATGGTGAGCCCATTGGAGGGGGGACCCACGTTGCCTCTTCGGGCTGTGCCCGGCCGGGCCCCATGTCAGGCGCTCGCCATCGTGCCCCACCTCCGGGCCTGGCTCCAGAGGGGGGCCCCGGTGACCCGCGTCCGGGCGAGGGAAATCTGGGTCCTTGTTTTTTATTATTCATGGAGGTCTTCCAGCTGCTCTTTGTGTGATCCCTCACCTAGGACCAGTTTGTCTTGGGAGACCCTACCAGGGGGCATAAACCCCCCGGACAACATAGCTCCTAGGATCATTGGGACCGCAAACTCCTCTACCGTGGCAGCTCAGAGAGGAGACTTTTTTTTTTTTATATATATTTAGTTTGACAATTATACCATCATATTGAGTAAAAAAAAAAAAAAAAAAATTTCATTACAAACCTTACAAAATATTTGTTTCTAGTAAAACTCACAAAGATACATTTCTCCAGGCATTATTAGCCATTTAGCATGTTTGGTTTAGGAGTTATGTTTAAATAACTGTTATTTTGAATATGGCAGTTATACTGTCATTTTGAGTAAAACCCAATTTTTGTATTTGTAAACCTTACCAAAATACCTGATTCTGGTAAAACTCACATAGATTTAATATTACAGTCATTTTTAGACGTATTGCAAGTTTGGTTTTGGAGTAATGTTTATTTAACTTTCATATTTAGTATGACAGTTATACTGTCATATTAAGTGAAAAAATTTCTTTACAAACCTTATAAAAAAAAATGTTTTCCAGGAAAACTCCCAAAGATACATTTTTCCTGGCATTATTAGCCATTTTGTAATTGTGGTTTAGGAATTACAGTATGTTTAAATAACTGTCAGATTGAATGTGACAGTATACTGTTATAGTGAGTAAAACCTAATTTCTGTATTTGTAAACCTTACCAAAAATACCTGATTCTGGTAAAAATCACATAGATACAATATTGCAGGCATTTTTAGACATAATGCATGTTTGGTTTTGGAGTTATGTTTATACAACTTTTATATATAGTATGACAGTCATCATATTGAGTAAAAAAAAAAATAACTTGTGTCTTTATAAACCTTACAAAAAAATGTTTTCCCAGTAAAACTCACAAAGATACATTTCTCCTGGCATAATTAGCCATTTATTACTGTCATAATGAGTAAAAAACTACTTTTTGTGTTTGCAAGCCTTAAAATAGCATATGTTTCGAGTAAAACTCACAAGGATGCATTGTTTTAGGCTTTATTAGCCTATTTTGCATGTGTGGTTAGGAAGTTATGTTTAAATAACTGTTAAATTGAAAGTAGCAGTTATCTGTCATTATGAGTAAACCCCAAATGTATGTAATTGTACACCTTACCAAATTAACTGATTCTTGTAAAACTCACATAGATACAATATTTTAGGCATTTTTAGATATAATGCATGTTCAGTTTTGGAGTTATGTTTATATAACTTTCATATTTGGTATGACAGTTATAATGTCATATTGAATTAAAAAAACTAAATTGCCTCCTTGCAAAACTTACAAAAGATAATTTTTCTAGTAAAACTTACAAAGATACATGTCTGCAGGCATTATTAGACATGTTGCATGTTTAATGTAGGAATTATGTTGAAAAATGTTTTTATTGCTTATTTCGCATTATATCAGGATTTTAAGAACATTACTGTCATAATGGGAAAAAAAAGTACTTTTTGTGTTTGCAAGCCTTAAAATAGCAAATGTTTCGAGTAAAACTCACAAGGATGCATTGTTTTAGGCTTTTTTTTAACCTTATTGCATGTGTGGTTAGGGAGTTAAGCTTAAATAACAGTCAAATTGAATGTAGCAGTTAACTGTCATTATAAAAAAAAAAAAAAAATTGTATTTGTAAACCTTACAAAATTACCTGATTCTGGTAAAACTCACATAGATACAATATTACAGGCATTTTTAGACATAATGCATGTTCAGTTTTGGAGTTATGTTTATATAACTCATATTTGGTATGACAGTTATACTGTCATATTGTATTAAAAAAAACTAACTTGAGTCTTTGTAAAACTTACAAAATATATTTTTTCTAGTATAACTAACAAAGATACTTGTATCCAGGCATTATTAGACATGTTGCATGTTTGGTGCAGGAATTATGATGAAAAACTTTTTTATTGCTTATTTCGCATTATCTCAGGATTTTAAGAACATTACTGTCATAATGAGTAAAAAACTACTTTTTGTGTTTGCAAGCCTTAAAATAGCATATGTTTCGAGTAAAACTCACATGGATGCATTGTTTTAGGCTTTGTTTAGCCTATTTTGCATGTTTGGTTAGCAAGTTATGTTTAAATAACTGTCAAATTGAATGTAGCAGTTATCTGTCATTATGAGTAAACCCCTAATTTATGTAATTGTACACCTTACCAAATTAACTGATTCTTGTAAAACTCACATAGATACAATATTTTAGGCATTTTTAGACATAATGCATGTTTAGTTTTGGAGTTATGATTATATAACTTTCATATTTTGTATGACAGTTGTACTTTCATATTGAATTAAAAAAACTAACTTGCCTCTTTGCAAAACTTACAAAAGATAATTTTCTAGTAAAACTAACAAAGATACATGTCTGCAGGCATTATTAGACATGTTGCATGTTTGGTGTACGAATTATGTTGAAAAACATTTTTATTGCTTATTTCGCATTATCTCATGATTTTAAGAACATTACTGTCAAAATGAGGAAAAAAAACTACTTTTTGTGTTTGCAAGCCTTAAAATAGCAAATGTTTCGAGTAAAACTCACAAGGATGCATTGTTTTAGGCTTTATTAACCTATTTGCATGTGTGATTAGGAAGTTATGTTTAAATAACAGTCAAATTGAATGTAGCAGTTATACTGTCATTATGAAAAATAAAACAATTTTTGTATTTGTAAACCTTACCAAATTACCTGATTCTGGTTAAACTCACATAGATACAATATTTTAGGCATTTTTAGACATAATGCATGTTCAATTTTGGAGTTATCTTTATATATATTTCATATTTGGTATGACAGTTATACTGTCATATTGAATTTAAAAAACTAACTTGCCTCTTTGCAAAACTTACAAAATATAAATTTTCTAGTAAAACTAACAAAGATACATATATTCACGCATTATCAGACATGTTGCATGTTTGATGTAGGAATTATGTTGAAAAACATTTTTATTGCTTATTTCGCATTATCTCAAGATTTTAAGAATATTACTGTCATAATGAGTAAAAAAGTACTTTTTGTGTTTGCAAGCCTTAAAATAGCATATGTTTCGAGTAAAACTCACATGGATGCATTGTTTTAGGCTTTATTAGCCTATTTTGCATGTGTGGTTAGAAGTTATGTTTAAATAACTGTCAAATTGAATGTAGCAGTTATTTGTCATTATGAGTAAACCCCTAGTTTATGTAATTGTACACCTTACCAAATTAACTGATTCTTGTAAAACTCACATAGATACAATATTTTAGGCATTTTTAGACATAATGCATGTTTAGTTTTGGAGTTATGTTTTTATAACTTTCATATTTGGTATGACAGTTATACTTTCATATTGAATTAAAAAAACTTATTTGCTTCTTTGCAAAACTTACAAAAGATAATTTTTCTAGTAAAACTCTTAAAGATACATGTCTTCAGGCATTATTAGATATGATGCATGTTCGGTGTAGGAATTATGTTGAAAAACATTTTTATTGCTTATTTCGCATTATCTCAGGATTTTAAGAACATTACTGTCATGATGAGTAAAAAACTACTTTTTGTGTTTGCAAGCCTTGAAATAGCAAATGTTTCGAGGAAAACTCACAAGGATGCATTTTTTTAGGCTTTATTAACCTATTTGCATGTGTGATTAGGAAGTTATGTTTAAATAACAGTCACATTGAATGTAGCAGTTTACTGTCATGAAAAAAAACAATTTTTGTATTTGTAAACCTTACCAAATTACCTGATTCTGGTGAAACTCACATATATACAATATTACAGGCAATTTTAGACATAATTAATGTTCAGTTTTGGCGTTATGTTTATATAACTTTCATATTTGGTATGACAGTTATACTGTCATATTGAATTAAAAAAACTTATTTGCCTCTTTGCAAAACTTATAAAAGATAATTTTTCTAGAAAAACTAACAAAGATACATGTCTTCAGGCATTATTAGACATGTTGCATGTTTGGTGTAGGAATTATGTTGAAAAACATTTTTATTGCTTATTTCGCATTATCTCAGGATTTGAAGAACATTACTGTCAACATGAGTAAAAAACTACTTTGTGTGTTTGCAAGCCTTAAATAGCATATGTTTCGAGTAAAACTCACAAGGATGCATTGTTTTAAGCTTTATTAACCTATTTGCATGTGTGTTTAGGAAGTTATGTTTAAATAACAGTCAAATTGAATGTAGCAGTTATACTGTAATTATGAAAAAAACAATTTATGTATTTGTAAACCTTACCAAATTACCTGATTCTGGTGAAACTCACATAGATACAATATTACAGGCAATTTTAGACATAATGCATGTTCAGTTTTGGAGTTATGTTTATAAATAAATAATGATTAATGGGTTGTACTTGTATAGCGCTTTTCTGCCTTCAAGGTACTCAAAGTGCTTTGACACTACTTCCACATTTACCTATTCACACACACATTCACACACTGATGGAGGGAGCTGCCATGCAAGGTGCTAACCAGCACCCATCAGGAGCAAAGGTGAAGTGTCTTGCTCAGGACACAACGGACATGACGAGGTTGGTACTAGGTGGGGATTGAACGAGGGACCCTCGGGTCGCGCACGGCCATTCTTCCACTGCCCCTCGCCGTCCCAATTATATAACTTTCATATTTGGTATGACAGTTACACTGTCATATTGAATTAAAAAAACTAACTTGCCTCTTTGCAAAACTTACAAAAGATAATTTTTCTAGTAAAACTAACAAAGATACATGTCTTCAGGCATTATTAGACATGTTGCATGTTTGGTGTAGGAATTATGTTAAAAAACATTTTAATGCTTATTTTGCATTGTCTCAGGATTTTAAGAACATTACTGTCATGAGTAAAAAACTACTTTGTCTGTTTGCAAGCCTTAAAATAGCATATGTTGCGAATAAAACTCACAAGGATGCATTGTTTTAGGCTTTATTAGCCTATTTGCATGTGTGGTTAGGAAGTTATGTTTAAATAACTGTCAAAATGAATATAGCAGTTCTACTGTCATTATGAGAAAAAACCCAATTTTTGTATTTGTAAACCTTACAAAATTACCTTATTCTGGTAAAACTCACATAGATACAATATTTTATGCATTTTTAGACATAATGCATGTTCATTTTTGGAGTTATGTTTGTATAACTTTTACATTTAGTTTGACAGTTATACGGTTATATTGAATTAAAAAACCTAACTTGCGTCGTTGCAAAACTTACAAAAGATACATTTTCTAGTAAAACTAACAAAGATACATGTATTCAGGCATTATTAGACATGTTGCATGTTTGGTGTAGGAATTATGTTGAAAAACATTTTTATTGCTTTTTTCGCATTATCTCAGGATTTTAAGAACATTACTGGCATATTGAGTAAAAAACTACTATGACAGTATACTGTCACATTCAATCTGATAGTTATTTAAACATAACTCCTAAACCATGCAAGCAAAATGTCAAATAATGCCTGGAGAAATGTATCTTTGTAAGTTTTACAGGAAAAAAAATAGTTTGTAAAGACACAAGTTAGCTTTTTTTTACTCAATATGACAGTATAACTGTCATACTAAATATGAAAGTTGAATAAATATAACACCAAAACCAAACTTGCAATCCGTCTAAAAATGCCTGTAATATTAAATACATGTGAGTTTTACCAGAATAATTATTTTGGTAAGGTTTACAAATACAAAAATTGGGTTTTACTCATAATGACAGTATAACTGCCATATTCAAAATAACAGTTATTTAAACATAACTCCTAAACCAAATATGCTAAATGGTTTATAATGCCTGGAGAAATGAATCTTTGTAAGTTTTACTAGAAAAAAAATATTTTGTAAGGTTTGTAAAGATACAAATTAGTGTTTTATTACTCAATATGATGGTATAACTGTCATACTAAATATGAAAGTTATATAAACATAACTCCAAAACCAAACATATTTTATGTCTAAAAATTCCTGTAATATTGTATCGATGTGGGTTTTACCAGAATCAGGTATTTTGGTAAGGTTTACAAATACAAAAAATAGGTTTTACTCATAATGACAGTATAACTGCCACACTCAATATGACAGTTATTCAAACATAACTCCTAAACCAAACATGTTCAATGGCTAATAATGCCTGGGGAAATGTATCTTTGTGAGTTTAACTGGAAAAAAAACATTTTGTAAGGTTTGTAAAGACAGAAGTTAGTTTTTTTACTCATAATGATAGTATAACTGCCACATTCAAAATGACAGTTATATAAACATAACGCCAAAACCAAACATGCATTATGTCTAAAAATGCCTGTAATATTAAATATATGTGAGTTTGACCAGAATCAGGTATTTTGGTAAGGTTTACAAATACAAAAAGTAGGTTTTACTCATAATGACAGTATAAATGCCACGTTCAAAATTACAGTTATTTAAACATAAGTCCTAATTTAAACATGATAAATGGCTAATTCTGCCTGGAGAAAGGTATCTTTGTGAGTTTAACTGGAAAATAAAAATATTTTGTAAGGTTTGTAAAGACACAAGTTAGTTTTTTTTATTCAATATGTTTGTATAACTGTCATAATAAATGTAAATTTTATATGAACATAACTCCAAAACCAAACATGCATTATGTCTAAAAATGCGGGTAATTTTGTATCCATGTGAGTTTTACTAGAATCAGTTGTTTTTGTAAGGTTTACAAATACAAAATATTAGTTTTACTCATAATGACAGTATACTGTCACAATCAATCTGACAATATGGCTAATAATGCCTTGAGGAATGTATCTTTGTGAGTTTTACTGGAAAAAATATTTTGTAAGGTTTGTAAAGACAAGAGTTGGGTTTTTTTTTTTACACAATTTTACAGTATAGCTGTCATACTATATATGAAAGTTATATAAACACAACTCCAAAACCAAATATGCAATATGTGAGTTTTATCAGAATCAGGTATTTTGGTAAGGTTTACAAAAACAAAAATTAGGTTTTACTCATAGTGACAGTATAACTGCCACACTCAATATGACAGTTATTTAAACATAACTCCTAAAACACAAATGCAAAATGACTAATAATGCCTAGATAAAGGTATATTTGTAAATTTTACTGGAAAACAATATTTTATAAGGTTTGTAAAGATACAAATTAGTTTGTTTTTTTACTCAATTTGATGGTATAACTTTCATACTAAATATGAAAGTTATATAAACATAACTCCAAAACCAAACATGCTTTATGTCTAAAAATTCCTGTAATATTGTATCGATGTGGTACAAAAAATAGGTTTTACTCATAACGACAGTATAACTGCCACACTCAATATGACAGTTGTTTAAACATAACTCCTAAACCAAACATGATAAATGGCTAATTATACCTGGAGAAATGTATTTTTGTGAGTTTTACTGGGAAAAAAAAAAAGTAAGGCTTATAAAGACACAAGTTATTTTTTTTTATTCAATATAATGGTATAACTGTCATACTAAATATGAAAGTTGTATAAACATAACTCCAAAACCAAACATGCATTATGTCTAAAAATGCCTGTAATATTGTATATATGTGATTTTTACCAGAATCAGGTATTTTGATAAGGTTTACAAATACAAAATCTAGGTTTTACTCATGATGACAGTATAACTGCCACACTCAATATGACAGTTATTTAAACATAACTCCTAAACCAAACATGATAAATGGCTAATTATACCTGGAGAAATGTATCTTTGTGAGTTTTGCTGGGAAAAAAAAAAGAAAGGTTTATAAAGACACGTTATTTTTTTTTTTTACTCAATATAATGGTATAACTGTCATACTAAATATGAAAGTTATATAAACATAACTCCAAAACCAAACATGTTTTATGTCTAAAAATTCCTGTATTCTTGTATCTTTGTGAATTTTACCAGAATCAGGTATTTTGGTAAGGTTTACAAATACAAAAAATACGTTTTACTCATATTGACAATATAACTGCCACATTTAACATGACAGGTATTTAAACATAATTCCTAAACCACAAATGCAAAATGGCTAATAATGCCTGGAGCAATGTATCTTTGTGAGTTTTCCTTGAAAAAATAAATAAAAAATGGTAAGGTTTGTAAAGACACAAGTTAGTTTTTTACTTATTGTGACAGTATAACTGGCATACTAAATATAAAAGTTAAATAAACATAACTCCAAAACCAAACTTGCAATACGTCTAAAAATGCCTGTAATATTGTATCTATGTGAGTTTTACCAGAATCAGGTATTTTGGTAAGGTTTAGATATACACAAATTTGGTTTTACTCATATTGACAGTATAACTGCCACATTTAATATGACAGTTATGTAAACATAACTCCTATACCACACATGCAAAATGGTTAATAATGCCTGGAGAAATGTATCTTTGTGAGTTTTACTGGAAAAAACGAATTTGTAAGGTTTATAAAGAGACAAGTAAAATTGTTTACTCAATATGATGATAAACTGTCATACTAAATATGAAAGTTATATAATAATAACTCCAAAACCAATGAATCTATGTTCGTTTTACTAGAATCAGGTATTTTGGTAAGGTTTACAAAAACAAAAAATAGGTTTTACTCATAATGACAGTATAACTGCCACATTCAATATGACAGTTATGTAAACATAACTCCTAAACCACACATGCAAAATGGTTAATAATGCCTGGAGAAATGTATCTTTTTAAGTTTTACAGGAAAAAAAACACAATTTTGTAAGGTTTGTAAAGACTGCTGAGATAGGCTCCAGCGCCCCCCGCGACCCCAAATGGAATAAGCGGTAGAAAATGGATGGATGAATGGGTTTGTAAAGACACAAGTTATTTTTTTCTTACTCAATATGACAGTAAAACTGTCATACTAAATGTAAAAAAAATTATAAACAGAACTCCAAAACCAAACATGCATTATGTCTAAAAATGCCTGTAACATTGTATTCATGTTAGTTTAACTAGAATCAGTTGTTTTTGTAAGGTTTGCAAATACAAAATATTGGTTTAACTCACAATGACAATATACTGTCACATTCGATCTGACAGTTATTTAAACATAACTCCTAAACCAAACATGTTTTATGTCTAAAAATTCCTGTAATATTGTATCTATATGAGTTTTACCAGAATCAGGTATTTTGGTAAGGTTTACAAATACAAAAAATAGGTTTTACTCATAATGACAATATAACTGCCACACTCAACATGACAGTTTTTTAAACATAACTCCTAAAAAACAAATGCAAAATGACTAATAATGCCTGGAAAAATGTATATTTGTGAATTTTAATGAAAAAAAAAAAAAATTTGTAAGGTTTGTAAAGACACAAATTAGTTTTTTTTACTTACACAATACGAAGGTCCTGAGTAGTCTTGGGTTCAATCCCGGGCTCGGGATCTTTCTGTGTGGAGTTTGCATGTCCTCCCCGTGACTGCGTGGCAACACAAAATTGGCCCTAGTGTGTGGATGTGAGTGTGAATGTTGTCTGTCTATCTGTGTTGGCCCTGAGATGAGGTGGCGACTTGTCCAGGGTGTACCCCGCCTTCCGCCCGATTGTAGCTGAGATAGGCTCCAGCGCCCCCCGCGACCCCAAAGGGAATAAGCGGTAGAAAATGGATGGATGAATGGGTTTGTAAAGACACAAGTTATTTTTTTCTTACTCAATATGAGAGTAAAACTGTCATACTAAATGTAAAAAAATTATAAACATAACTCCAAAACCAAACATGCATTATGTCTAAAAATGCCTGTAATATTGTATTCATGTGAGTTTAACTAGCATCAGTTGTTTTTGTAAGGTTTGCAAATGCAAAATATTAGTTTAACTCACTATGACAGTATACTGTCACATTCAATCTGACAGTTATTTAAACATAACTCCTAAACCAAACATGTTATATGTCTAAAAATTCCTGTAATATTGTATCTATATGAGTTTTACCAGAATCAGGCATTTTGGTAAGGTTTACAAATACAAAAAATAGGTTTTACTCATAATGACAATATAACTGCCACACTCAACATGACAGTTATTTAAACATAATTCCTAAACCAAACATGATACATGGCTAATATTGCCTGGAGAAATGTATCTTTGTGATTTTTACTAGAAAAAAATAGTTTGTAAGGTTTGTAAAGACAAAAGATAGTTTTTTTTTTACTCAATATGATGGTATAACTGTCATACTAAATATGAAAGTTATATAAACATAATTCCAAAACCAAACTTCAAAACCAAACTTGCAATCTGTCTTAAACTGCCTGTAATATTGAATCTATGTGAGTTTTACCAGAATCATGTATTTTGGTAAGGTTTACGAATAAAAAACTTGGGTTTTACTCATAATGACAGTATAACTGCAACATTTGATATAAAGTTAAAGTTAAGTTAAAGTACCAATGATTGTCACACACACACTAGGTGTGGCGAGATTATTATTAATTAATTAAGTTATGTTTTTTTTTTTACACAATTTAACAGTATAGCTGTCATACTATATATGAAAGTTATATAAACATAATTCCAAAACCAAATATGCAATCCGTCTAAAAATGCCTGTAATATTGAATATATGTGAGTTTTATCAGAATCAGGTATTTTGGTAAGGTTTACGAATACAAAAATTAGGTTTTACTCATAGCATGATAAAAACATAACGCCTAAACCAAACATGCTATATAGCTAATAATGCCTGGATAAATGTATCTTTGTGAGTTTTACTAGAAAAAAATATTTTGTAAGGTTTGTAAAGACAAAAGTTTTTTTTTTTTTTACTCAATATGATGGTATAACTGTCAAACTAAATATAAAAGTAATATAAACATCATTCCAAAACCAAACTCCTAAACCAAACTTGCAATCCGTCTTAAACTGCCTGTAATATTGAATCTATATGAGTTTTACCAGAATCAGGTATTTTGGTAAGGTTTACAAATACAAAACTTGGGTTTTACTCATAATGACAGTATAACTGCATTATTTGATATGACAGTTATTTAAACATAACTCCTAAACCAAACATGATACATAGCTAATAATGCCTGGAAAAATGTATATAAACATAACTCCAAATCCAAACATGCATTATGTCTAAAAATGCCTGTAATATTGTATCTATATGAGTTTTACCAGAATCAGGAATTTTGGTAAGGTTTAAAAATACACAAATTAGGTTTTACTCATAATGACAGTATAACTGCCACCCTCAATATGACGGTTATGTTAACATAACTCCTAAGCAAAATGGTTAATAATGCCTGGAGAAATGTATCTTTGTGAGTTTTACTGGGGAAAAAAAAATATTTTGTAAGGTTTGTAAAGACACAAGTTAGTTCTTTTTTACTTAATATGACAATATAAATGTCATACTAAATATTAAAGTTATATAAACATAACTCCAAAACCAAACATGCAATCCGTCTAAAAATGCCTGTGATTTTGAATCTATGTGAGTTTTATGAGAATCAGGCATTTTGGTAAGGTTTACAAATACACAAATTAGGTTCTACTCATAATTACAGTATACTGTCACATTCAATCTGACAGTTATTTAAACATAACTTCCTAACCACACATGCAAAAATGCTAATAATGCCTAAAACAATGCATCCTTGTGAGTTTTACTCGAACATATGCTTTTTTAAGGCTTGCAATTACAAAAAGTAGTTGTTTACTCAATATGACAGCAATGTTCTTAAAATCCTCTAATAATGCGGAAAAAGCAATACAAATGTTTTTCAACATAATTCCTAAACCAAACGCAAAATTTTTAATAAAGCCTGTAGACATGTGTCTTTGTTAGTTTTAATAGGAAAAATATATTTTGTAAGGTTTGCAAAGTTGCAAGTTAGTTTTTTTAATTCAATATGACTATAACTTTCATACTAAATATGAAAGTTACATAATTCCAAAACTAAACATGCATTATGTTAAAAAATGCCTACAATTCTGTATCTATGTGAGTTTTACCAGAATCAGGTAATTTGGTAAGGTTCACAAATACAAAAATTTGGTTTTACCCATAATGACAGTATAACTTCTCTAATCAATTTGACATTTATTTAAACATAACTTCCTAATCACACCTGCAAAAAGGCTAATAAAGCCTAAAACAATGCATCCTTGTGAGTTTTACTTGAAACATATGCTTTTTTAAGGCTTGCAATTACAAAAAGTAGTTTTTTTGCTCAATATGACAGTGATGTTTTTAAAATCCTGATATAATGCGAAAAAAGCAATAAAAGAGTTTTTCAACATAATTCCTAAACCAAACATGCATTATGTCTTAAAATGCCTATAATATTGTATCCAAGTGAGTTTTAGTAGAATCATTTGTTTTTGTAAGGTTTGCAAATACAACATTTTGGTTTTACTCACTATGACAGTATACTGTCACATTCAATCTGACTATTATTTAAACATAAATTCTAAACCACAGATGCAAAATGGCCAATAATGCCTGGAGAAATGTATTTTTGTGAATTTTACTGGAAAAAAAAACATTTTGTAAGGTTTGTTTGGACAAAAGTTTTTTTTTTACTCAATATGATGGTATAACTATCTTACTAAATTTGAAAGTTATATATAGGGACGGCGTGGCGTAGTGGAAGAATGGCCGTGCGCGACCCGAGGGTCCCTGGTTCAATCCCCACCTAGTACCAATCTCGTCATGTCCGTTGTGTCCCGAGCAAGACACTTCACCCTTGCTCATGATGGGTGCTGGTTAGCGCCTTGCATGGCAGCTCCCTCCATCAGTATGTGGATGTGTGTGTGAATGGGTAAATGTGGTAGTAGTGAGTACCTTGAAGGTAGAAAAGCGCTATACAAGTACAACCCATTTGTCATTTATCATTTATATAAACATAACTTCAAAACCAAACATGCAATCCGTCTAAAAATGCCTGTAATATTGAATCTATGTGAGTTTTACCATATTCAGGTATTTTGGTAAGGTTTACAAATACAAAAATGAGGTTTTACTCATAATGACAGTATAACTGCCACGTTCAAAATGACAGTTATTTAAACATAACTCCTAAAACAAAAATGCTAAATGGATAATAATGACTGGAGAAAGGCATCTTTGTGAGTTTTACTGAAAAAAAAATAAATAAATTGTAAGGTTTGTAAAGACACGTTAGTTTTTTTTTACTCTCCAGCGCCCCCCGCGACCCCAAAGGGAATAAGCGGTAGAAAAATGGATGGATGGATGACAGTATAACTGTCATACTAAATGTACAATGTATATAAAAAAAACTCCAAAACCAAACATGCATTGTGTCTAAAAATTCCTGCAACATTGCATCCATGTGAGTTTTACTAGAATCAGTTGTTTTTTTAAGGTTTGCAAATACAAAATATTGGTTTTACTCACTATGACAGTATGATGTCACATTCAAACTGACAGTTATTTAAACATAACTCCTAAACCACACATACAAAATGACTAATAATGCCTGGAGAAATGCATCTTTGTGAGTTTTACTGAAAAAAAAATATATATTTTGTAAGGTTTGTAAAGACACAAGTAAGTTTTTTTTACTCAATATGACTGTCATACTAAATATGAAAGTTATTTAAACATAACTCCAAAACCAAACATGCATTATGTCTAAAAATGTCTGTAATATTGTATCTATGTGAGTTTTACTACAATCAGGTATTTTGGTGAGGTTTACAAATACAAAAATAAGGTTTTACTCATAATGACAGTATAACTGCCACACTCAATATGGCAGTTTTTTAAATATAACTACTAAACCACACATGCAAAATGGCTAATAATGCTTGAAAAAATGTGTATTTGTGAGTTTTACTGGAAAAAAAAAAAGTAAGGTTTTTAAAGACACAAGTTAGTTTTTTTACTCAATATGACATTTTAACTGTCATACTAAATGTAAAAGTTATATAAACATAACTCCAAAATAAAACATGCATTATATCTAAAAATGCCTGTAATTGTGTATCCATGTGAGTTTTACTAGAATCAGTTGTTTTTGTAAGGTTTGCAAATACAAAATATTGGTTTTACTCACTATGACAATATACTGCTGTCATATTGAGTAAAAAACAAAACAAACTTGTGTTATAACAAACCTTACAAAATATTTTTTTCCAGAAAAATTAACAGAGATACATTTCTCCAGGCATTATTAGTCATTTTGACTGTGTGGTTTAGAAGTTATGTTTAAATAACTGTCAGATTGAATGTGACAGTATACTGTCATAGTGAGTAAAACCAATTTTTTGTATTTGTAAAACTTACAAAAAAAACTGATTCTAGTAAAACTCACATGGATACATCATTTCAGGCATTTTTAGACAAAATGCATGTCTGGTTTTGGAGTTATGTTTATATAACTTTTCCATTTAGTATGACAGTTATACTGTCTTTTTGAGTAAAAAAAAACTAACTTGTGTCTTTACAAACCTTACAATTTTTATTTTTTTTCCCAGTAAAACTCACAAAGATACATTTCTCCAGGCATTATTAGCCATTTAGCATGTTTTGTTTAGGAGTTATGTTTAGAAAAACTGTCATTTCGAATGTGGCAGTTATCCGTCATTATGAGTAAAACCTAATTTTTTTATTTGTAATCCTTACCAAAATACCTGATTCTGGTAAAAATCACATATATTCAATATTACAGACATTTTTAGACAGATTGCAAGTTTGGTTTTGGAGTTATGTTTATATAACTTTCAAATTTAGTAAGACAGTTATACTATCATATTGAGTAAAAAAAAACTAACTTATGTCTATACAAACCATAGAAAATATTTTTTTCCGGTAAAATTCACAAAAATACATTTCTCCAGGCATTATTATCCATTTTGCATCCGTGGTTTAGAATTTATGTTTAAATAACAGGCAGATTGAATGTGACAGTATACTGTCATAGTGAGTAAAACCTATTTTTTGTATTTGTAAACCTTACCAAAATTCCTGATTCTGGTAAAACTCAAATAGATACAATATTACAGGAATTTTTAGACATAAAACATGTTTGGTTTTGCAGTTGTGTTTATATAACTTTCATATTTAGTATGACAGTTATGCCATCATATTGTGTAAAAAAAACTAATTTGTGTCTTTACAAACCTTACAAAATGTTTTTTTTCCATTAAAATTCACAAAGATACATTTTTCCAGGCATTATTAGTCATTTTGTATTTGTTTTTTAGGAGTTATGTTTAAAAAACTGTCATAATGAGTGTGGCAGTTATACTGTCATTATGAGTAAAACCTAATTTTTGTATTTGTAAACCTTACCAAAATACCTGATTTTGGTAAAACTTACATAGATTCAATATTACAGGCATTTTTAGACGGATTGCAAATTTGGTTTTGGAGTTATGTGTATATAACTTTCATATTTAGTATGACAGTTATACTGTCAAATTGAGTAAAAAATAACAAACTTGTAATTTTACAAACCTTACAAAATATTTTTGTCCAGTAAAATTCACAGAGATACATTTTTCCAGGCATTATTAGTCATTTTGCATGTTTGGTTTAGAAGTTATGTTTAAATAGCTGTCAGATTGAATGTGACAGTACACTGTCATAGTGAGTAAAACCAATATTTTGTATTTGCAAAACTTACAAAAACAACTGATTCTAGTAAAACTCACATGGATACAATATTACAGGCATTTTTAGACATAATGCATGTTTGGTTTTGGAGTTATGTTTATACTACTTTTACATTTAGTATGACAGTTATACTGTCCATCCATCCATCCATTGTCTACCGCTTATTCCCTTCGGGGTCGCGGGGGGCGCTGGAGCCTATCCCAGTTACAATCGGGCGGAAGGCGGAGAAACACCCTGGAAAAGTCGCCACCTCATCATATTAAGTAAAAAAAAAAAAATTGTTTCTTTACAAACCTTACAAAATATGTTTTTCCAGTAATCTCACAAAGATACATTTCTCCAGGCATTATAGCCATTTCGCATGTGTGGTTTGGTAGTTATGTTTAAATAACTGTCAAATTGAATGTGACAGTATACTATCATGGTGAGTAAAACCAATATTTTGAAATTGCAAACCTTACTACAACAATTGATTTTAGTAAAACTCGCATGGATACAAAATTACAGTCATTTTTAAACATAATGCATGTTTGGTTTTGGAGTTATGTTTATATATTTTTTACATATAGTATTACAGTTATACTGTCATATTGAGTAAAAAAAACTAACTTGTGTCTTTATAAACCTTGAAAAAAAAATGTTTTCCAGTAAAACTCACAAAGATACATTTCTCCAGGCATTATTAGCCATTAACCATGTTTGGTTTAGAGTTATGTTTAAATAACTGTCATATTGAGTGTGGCAGATATACTTTCATTATGAGTAAAACCTATTTTTTGTATTTGTAAAATTACCAAAATAACTGATTCTGATAAAACTAACATGGATAAAATATTACAGGATTTTTTTAGACATAAAGCATGTTTCCATCATATTGAGTAAAAAAAACTAACTTGTGTCAATACAAACCTTACAAAATATTTTTTTTCCAGTAAAACTCACAAAAATACATTTCTCCAGTTATTATTAGCCATTTTGCATCTGTGGTTTAGAATTTGTGTTTAAATAACAGTCAGATTGAATGTGACAGTATATTGTCATAGTGAGTAAAACCTAATTTTTGTATTTGTAAACCTTAACAAAATACCTGATTCTAGTAAAACTCACATAGATTCAATATTACAGGTATTTTTAGACGGATTGCATGTTTGTATTGGAGTTATGTTTATATAACTTTTACATTTATTATGACAGTTATACAAACATATAGATAAAAAAAAACTATTTTTTGTCTTATCAAACCTTACAAATTTTTTTTTTCCTGTAAAATTCACAGATACATTTCTCCAGGCATTATTAGCCATTTTGCATGTGTGGTTTAGGAGTTATGTTAACATAACCGTCATATTGAGGGTGGCAGTTATACTGTCATTATGAGTAAAACCTAATTTTTGTATTTATAAACCTTACCAAAATTCCTGATTCTGGTAAAACTCACATAGATACAATATTACAGGCATTTTTAGACATAATGAATGTTTGGTTTTGGAGTTATGTTTATATATATTTTTGCAGGCATTATTAGCTATTTATCATGTTTGGTTTAGGAGTTATGTTTAAATAACTGTCATATCAAATAATGCAGTTATACTGTCATTATGAGTAAAACCCAAGTTTTGTATTTGTAAACCTTACCAAAATACCTGATTCTGGTAAAACTCATATAGATTAAATATTACAGGCAGTTTAAGACGGATTGCAAGTTTGGTTTAGGAGTTTGGTTTTGGAATGATGTTTATATTACTTTTATATTTAGTTTGACAGTTATACCATCATATTGAGTAAAAAAAAAAAAAAAATTTGTGTTTACAAACCTTACAAAATATTTTTTTCTAGTAAAACTCACAAAGATACATTTCTCCAGGCATTATTAGCTATTTAGCATGTTTGGTTTAGGAGTTATGTTTAAATAACTGTCATATCAAATAATGCAGTTATACTGTCATTATGAGTAAAACCCAAGTTTTATAAATTTGTGTATATGTAAACCTTACCAAAATACCTGATTCTGGTAAAACTCACATAGATACAATATTACAGGCATTTTTAGACGTATTGCAAGTTTGGATTTGGAGTTATGTTTATTTAACTTTTGTATTTAGTATGCCAGTTATACTGTCATATTAAGTAAAAAACTAACTTGTGTGTTTACAAACCTTACAATTTTTTTTATTTTTTCCAGGAAAACTCACAAAGATACATTGCTCCAGGCATTATTAGCCATTTTGCATTTTTGGTTTAGGAGTTATGTTTAAATAACTGTCATATTGAGTGTGGCAGTTATACTGTCATTATGAGTAAAACCTAGATTTTGTATTTGTAAACCTTACCAAAATACCTGATTCTGGTAAAAATCACATAGATACAATATTACAGGCATTTTTAGACACAATGCATGTTTGGTTATACCATTATAATGAGTAAAAAATATAACTTGTGTCTTTATAAACCTTACTCTTTTTATTTTTCCCAGTAAAACATTTCTCCAGGTACAACTTTCATATTTAGTATGACAGTTATACCATTATAATGAGTAAAAAATATAACTTGTGTCTTTATAAACCTTACTCTTTTTATTTTTCCCAGTAAAACTCACAAAGATACATTTCTCCAGGTATAATTAGCCATTTATCATGTTTGGTTTATGAGTTATGTTTAAATAACTGTCATATTGAGTGTGGCAGTTATACTGTCATTACGAGTGAAACCTATTTTTTGTACAACATCGATACAATATCACAGGAATTTTTAGACATAAAGCATGTTTGGTTTTGGAGTTATGTTCATATAACGTTCATATTTAGTATGAAAGTTATACCATCATATTGAGGGAAAAAAAAAAAACTAATTTGTATCTTTACAAACCTTACAAAATATTGTTTTCCAGTAAAATTCACAAATGTACCTTTCCTAAGCATTATTAGTCATTTTGCATTTGTGTTTTAGGAGTTATGTTTAAATAACTGTCATATTGAGTGTGGCAGTTATACTGTCACTATGAGTAAAACCTAATTTTTGTTTTTGTAAACCTTACCAAAATACCTGATTCTGATAAAACTCACGTATTGCATATTTGGTTTTGGAGTTGTGTTTATATAACTTTCATATATAGTATGACAGCTATACTGTAAAATTGTATACAAAAAACAACTAACTCGTGTCTTTACAAACCTTACAAAATATTATTTCCAGTAAAATTCACAAAGATACATTCCTCCAGGCATTATTAGCCATTTTGTCAGATTGATTGTGACATTATACTCTCATTATGAGAAAAACTAATTAACCTTACAAAAACAACTGATTCTAGTAAAACTCACGTAGATACAAATTTATAGGAATTTTTCGACATAATGGTTTTGGAGTTATGTTTAAATAATTGTCATATTGAATGTGGCAGTATACTGTCATTATGAGTAAAACCTAATGTTTGTATTTGTCAACCTTACCAAAATAGCTGATCCTGGTAAAACTCAAAAAGATACAATATTACAGGCATTTTTAGACAAAATGCATTTTGGTTTTGGAGTTATGTTTATATAACTTTCATATTTAGTGTGACAGTTATACCATCATATTAAATAAAAAAAAATAACTTGTGTCTTTATAAACCTTACACATTATTTTTTTCCAGTAAAACTCACAAAGATACCTTTCTCCAGGCATTATTAGTCATTTATCATGTTTGGTTTAGGAGTCATGTCATATCAAATGTTGCAGTTATACTGTCATTATGAGGGACGGCGTGGCGCAGTGGAAAAGTGGCCGTGCGCGACCCGAGGGTCCCTGGTTCAATCCCCACCTAGTACCAACCTCGTCATGTCCGTTGTGTCCTGAGCAAGACACTTCACCCTTGCTCCTGATGGGTGCTGGTTAGCGCCTTGCATGGCAGCTCCCTCCATCAGTGTGTGAATGTGTGTGTGAATGGGTAAATGTGGAAGTAGTGTCAAAGCGCTTTGAGTACCTTGAAGGTAGAAAAGCGCTATACAAGTACAACCCATTTATCATTTATTTATTTATGAGTAAAACCCAAGTTTTGTATTTGTAAAAACCTTACCAAAATACCTGATTCTGGCAAAACTCACATAGATTCAATATTACATGTTAAGCCAGACTGCAAATTTGGTTTAGGATTTTGGTTTTGGAATTATGTTTATCTAACTTTCATTTTTAGTATGACAGTTATACCATCATATTGAGTAAAAAAACAACTAACTTTTGTCTTTACAAACCTTACAAAATATTGTTTTTCTAGTAAAACTCACAAAGATACATTTCTCCAGGCACATTAGCCATTTAGCATATTTGGTTTAGGAGTTATGTTTAAATAACTGTTATTTTGAATATGGCAGTTATACTGTCATTACGAGCAAAACTCAATTTTTGTATTTGTAAACCTTACCAAAATAACTGTTTCTGGTAAAACTCACATATATTCAATATTACAGGGATTTTTAGACGGATTGCAAGTTTGGTTTTGGTGTTATATTTATTCATTTTTCATATTTAGTATGACAGTTATACTGTCATATTGAGTAAAAAAAAGCTAACTTGTGTCTTTACAAACCTTACAAACTATTTTTTTCCTGTAAAACTTACAAAGATACATTTCTCAATATGCCAGTAATGTTCTTAATCCTGAGAAAATCTAGAAATCTATCTGAGTTTTACAAGAATCAGTTAATTTGGTAAAGTGTACAATTACATAAATTAGGGGTTTACTCATAATGACAGTTAACTGCTACATTCAATTTGACTGTTTTTTAAACATAACTCACACATGCAAAATAGGTTAATAAAGCCTAAAACAATGCATCCTTGTGAGTTTTACTCGAAACATATGCTATTTTAAGGCTTGCAAACACAAAAAGTAGTTTTTTACTCATTTTGACAGTAATGTTCTTAAAATCCTGAGATAATGCGAAATAAGCAATACAAATGTTTTTCAACATAATTCCTACACCAAACATGCAACACGTCTGATCATGCCTGAAGACATGTATCTTTCTTAGTTTTAGTAGAAAAATTATCTTTTGTAAGTTTTGCAAAGAAGTTGTGGTGAAGAAGGAGCTGAGCCGGAAGGCAAAGCTCTCGATTTACCGGTCGATCTACGTTCCCTTCCTCACCTATGGTCATGAGCTTTGGGTCATGACCGAAAGGACAAGATCACGGGTACAAGCGGCCGAAATGAGTTTCTTCCGCCGAGTGGCGGGGCTCTCCCTTAGAGATAGGGTGAGAAGCTTTGTCATTCGGGGGGAGCTCAAAGTAAAGCCGCTGCTCCTCCACATCGAGAGGAGCCAGATGAGGTGGTTCGGGCATCTGGTCAGGATGCCACCCGAACGCCTCCCTAGGAAGGTGTTTCGGGCACCTCCGACCGGTAGGAGGCCACGGGGAAGACCCAGGACACGCTGGGAAGACTATCTCTCCCTTTAGTTTTTTTTCATAATGACAGTATAACTGCTACATTCAATTTGACTGTTATTTAAACATAACTTCCTAATCACACATGCAAATAGGTTAATAAAGCCTAAAACAATGCATCCTTGTGAGTTTTACTCGAAACATTTGCTATTTTAAGGCTTGCAAACACAAAAAGAAGTATTTTACTCATTAATTACTCAGTAATGTTCTTAAAATCCTGAGATAATGCGAAATAAGCAATAAAACTGTTTTTCAATATATTTCCTACACCAAACATGCAACATGTCTAATAATGCGTGAAGATATGTATCTTTGTTAGTTTTACTAGAAAAATTATCTTTTGTAAGTTTTGCAAAGAGCCAAGTTAGTTTTTTAATTCAATATGACAGTATAACTGTCATACCAAATATGAAAGTGATATAAACAAAACTCCAAAACTAAACATGCATTATGTCTAAAAATGCCTAAAATATTGTATCTATGTGAGTTTTACAAGAATCAGTAAATTTGGTAAGGTGTACAATTACATAAATTAGGGGTTAACTCATAATGACAGTTAACTGCTACATTCAAATTTACAGTTATTTAAACATAACTTCTAACCACACATGCAAAATAGGCTAATAAAGCCTAAAACAATGCATCCATGTGAGTTTTACTCGAAACATATGCTATTTTAAGGCTTGCAAACACAAAAAGTAGTTTTTTTTACTCATTATGACAGTAATGTTCTTAAAATCCTGAGATAATGCGAAATAAGCAATAAAAATGTTTTTCAATATAATTCCTACATCAAACATGCAACATGTCTAATATTGCCTGAAGACATGTATCTTTGTTAGTTTTACTAGAAAAATTATTTTTTGTAAGTTTTGCAAAGAGGCAAGTTAGTTTTTTTAATTCAATATGACAGTATAACTGTCATACCAAATATGAAAGTTATATAAACATAACCACAAAACTAAACATGCATTATGTCTAAAAATGCCTAAAATATTGTATCTATGTGAGTTTTTCAAGAATCAGTAAATTTGGTAAGGTGTACAATTACATAAATCAGGGGTTTACTCATAATGACTGTTACATTCAATTTGACAGTTATTTAAACATAACTTCTAACCACACATGCAAAATAGGCTAATAAAGCCTAAAACAATGCATCCATGTGAGTTTTACTCGAAACATATGCTATTTTAAGGCTTGCAAACACAAAAAGTAGTTTTTTTTACTCATTATGACAGTAATGTTCTTAAAATCCTGAGATAATGCGAAATAAGCAATAAAAATGTTTTTCAATATATTTCCTACACCAAACATGCAACATGTCTAATAATGCTTGAAGATATGTATCTCTGTTAGTTTTACTAGAAAAATTATCTTTTGTAAGTTTTGCAAAGATGCAAGTTAGTTTTTTAAATTCAATATGACATTATAACTGTCATACCCAATATGAAATATATATAAACATAACTCCAAAATTGAAGATGCATTATGTCTAAAAATGCCTAAAATATTGTATCTATGTGAGTTTCACCAGAATTAGGTAATTTGGTAAGGTTTTCAAATACAAACATTAGGGGTTTACTCATAATGACAGTTAACTGCTACATTCAATTTGACTGTTATTTAAACGTAACTCCCTAACCACACCTGCACAATAGGTTAATAAAGCCTAAAACAATGCATCCTTGTGAGTTTTACTTAAAACAAATGAAATTTTAAGGCTTGCAAACACAAAAAGAAGTATTTTACTCATTATGACAGTAATGTTCTTAAAATCCTGAGATAATGCGAAATAAGCAATAAAAATGTTTCTCAACATATTTCCTACACCAAACATGCAACATGTCTAATAATGCGTGAAGATATGTATCTCTGTTAGTTTTACTAGAAAATGTATCTTTTGTAAGTTTTGCAAAGAGGCAAGATAGTTTTTTTAATTCAATATGACATTATAACTGTCATACCCAATATGAAATATATATAAACATAACTCCAAAATTGAACAAGCATTATGTTTAAAAATGCCTAAAATATCGTATCTATGTGAGTTTCACCAGAATCACGTAATTTGGTAAGGTTTACAAATACAAACATTAGGGGTTTACTCATAATGACAGTTAACTGCTACATTCAATTTGACTGTTATTTAAACGTAACTCCCTAACCACACATGCAAAATAGGTTAATAAAGCCTAAAACAATGCATCCTTGTGAGTTTTACTTAAAACAAATGACATTTTAAGGCTTGCAAACACAAAAAGAAGTATTTTACTCTTTATGACAGTAATGTTCTTAAAATACTGAGATAATGCGAAATAAGCAATAAAAATGTTTCTCAACATATTTCCTACACCAAATATGCAACATGTCTAATAATGCGTGAAGATATGTATCTCTGTTAGTTTTACTAGAAAAAATCTCTTTTGAAAGTTTTGCAAAGAGGCAAGTTAGTTTTTTTAATTCAATATGACAGTATAACTGTCATACCAAATATGAAAGTGATATAAACAAAACTCCAAAACTAAACATGCATTATGTCTAAAAATGCCTAAAATATTGTATCTATGTGAGTTTTACAAGAATCAGTAAATTTGGTAAAGTGTACAATTACATAAATTGGGAGTTTACTCATAATGACAGATAACTGCTACATTCAATTTGACAGTTATTTAAACATAACTTCTAACCACACATGCAAAATAGGCTAATAAAGCCTAAAACAATGCATCCATGTGAGTTTTACTCCAAACAGATGCTATTTTAAGGCTTGCAAACACAAAAAGAAGTATTTTACTCATTATGACAGTAATGTTCTTAAAATCCTGAGATAATGCGAAATAAGCAATAAAAATGTTTCTCAACATATTTCCTACACCAAACATGCAACATGTCTAATAATGCGTGAAGATATGTATCTCTGTTAGTTTTACTAGAAAAATTATCTTTTGAAAGTTTTGCAAAGAGGCAAGTTAGTTTTTTTAATTCAATATGACATTATAACTGTCATACCCAATATGAAATATATATAAACATAACTCCAAAATTTAAGATGCATTATGTCTAAAAATGCCTAAAATATCGTATCTATGTGAGTTTCACCAGAATCAGGTAATTTGGTAAGGTTTACAAATACAATTTTTTTTTCATGACAGTATAACTGCTACATTCAATTTGACTGTTATTTAAACATAACTTCCTAATCACACATGCAAATAGTTTAATAAAGCCTAAAACAATGCATCCTTGTGAGTTTTACTCAAAACATTTGCTATTTTAAGGCTTGCAAACACAAAAAGTAGTTTTTTACTAATTATGACAGTAATGTTCTTAAAATCCAGAGAGAATGCGAAATAAGCAATAAAAATGTTTTTCAACATAATTCCTACATCAAACATGCAACATGTCTAATAATGCCTGAAGACATGTATCTTTGTTAGTTTTAATAGAAAAAATATATGTTGTAAGTTTTGAAAAGAGGCAAGTTAGTTTTTTAATTCAATATGACAGTATAACTGTCATACCAAATATGAAAGTGATATAAACAAAACTCCAAAACTAAACATGCATTATGTCTAAAAATGCCTAAAATATTGTATCTATGTGAGTTTTACAAGAATCAGTAAATTTGGTAAGGTGTACAATTACATAAATTAGGGGTTTACTCATAATGACAGATAACTGCTACATTCAATTTGACAGTTATTTAAACATAACTTCTAACCACACATGCAAAATAGGCTAATAAAGCCTAAAACAATGCATCCATGTGAGTTTTACTTGAAACATATGCTGTTTTAAGGCTTGCAAACACAAAAAGAAGTATTTTACTCATTATGACAGTAATGTTCTTAAAATCCTGAGATAATGCGAAATAAGCAATAAAAATGTTTTTCTACATATTTCCTACACCAAACATGCAACATGTCTATTAATGCGTGAAGATATGTATCTCTGTTAGTTTTACTAGAAAATGTATCTTTTGTAAGTTTTGCAAAGAGGCAAGTTAGTTTTTTTAATTCAATATGACATGCGCAACCCGAGGGTCCCTGGTTCAATCCCCACCTAGTACCAACCTCGTCATGTCCGTTGTGTCCTTGAGCGAGACACTTCACCCTTGCTCCTGATGGGTGCTGGTTAGCGCCTTGCATGGCAGCTCCCTCCATCAGTGTGTGAATGTGTGTGTGAATGGGTAAATGTGGAAGTAGTGTCAAAGCGCTTTGAGTACCTTGAAGGTAGAAAAGCGCTATACAAGTACAACCCATTTATTATAACTGTCATACCAAATATGAAATATATATAAACATAACTCCAAAATTGAACATGCATTATGTCTAAAAATGCCTAAAATATTGTATCTATGTGAGTTTCACCAGAATCATGGTAATTTGGTAAGGTTTACAAATACAAACATTAGGGGTTTACTCATGACAGTTAACTGCTACATTCAATTTGACTGTTATTTAAACATAACTCCTAAACCACAAATACAAAATGGCTAATAATGCCTGGAGAAATGTAGCTTTGTGATTTACTGGAAAAAAATAATGTGTAAGGTTTATAAAGACACAAGTTATTTTTTTTTATTTAATATGATGGTATAACTGTCATACTAAATATGAAAGTTGTATAAACATAACTCCAAAACCAAAATGCATTTTGTCTAAAAATGCCTGTAATATTATATCTTTTTGAGTTTTACCAGAATTAGGTATTTTGGTAAGGTTGACAAATACAAACATTAGGTTTTACTCATAATGACAGTATACTGCCACATTCAATATGACAATTATTTAAACATAACTCCAAAACCAAACATGCATTATGTCTAAAAATTCCTATAATTTTCTACGTGAGTTTTACTAGAATCAGTTGTTTTTGTAAGGTTTACAAATACAAAATATTAGTTTTACTCATAAATCAAATCAAATGAGAGTATACTGTCACAATCAATCTGACAAAATGGCTAATAATGCCTGGAGGAATGTATCTTTGTGAATTTTACTGGAACAAATATTTTGTAAGGTTTGTAAAGACACACGCTAGTTTTTTTTACTTAATTTTACAGTATAGCTGTCATACTATATATGAAAGTTTTATAAACACAACTCCAAAACCAAACATGCAATCCGTCTAAAAATGTCTATAATATTTATTATATGTAAGATTTATCAAAATCAGGTATTTTGGTAAGGTTTAAAAATCAAAAAATTAGGTTTTACTCATAGTGACAGTGACAATGACAGTTATTTACACATAACTCCTAAAACACAAATGCAAAATGACTAATAATGCCTAGGAAAGGTATATTTGTGAATTTTACTGGAAAACAATATTTTGTAAGGTTTATAAAGATACAAATTAGTTTGTTTTTTTACTCAATATGATGGTATAACTTTCATACTAAATATGAAAGTTATATAAACATAACTCCAAAACCAAACATGCTTTATGTCTAAAAATTCCTGTAATATTGTATCGGTGTGGGTTTTACCAGAATCAGGTATTTTGGTAAGGTTGAAAAATACAAAAATTAGGTTTTACTCATAATGACAGTATAACTGCCACATTGACTGCCCCCAAACATGCATTATGTCTTAAAAATGCCTATAATTTTGTATCCATGTGAGTTTTACTAGAATCAGTTGTTTTTGTAAGGTTTAAAATACAAAATATTAGTTTTATTCATAATGACAGTATATTGTCACAATCAATCTGACAATATGGCTAATAATGCCTTGAGGAATGTATCTTTGTGAGTTTTACTGGAAAAAATATTTTGTAAGGTTTGTAAAGACACGAGTTAGTTTTTTTTTTTACACAATTTTACAGTATAGCTGTCAAACTATATATGAAAGTTATATAAACACAACTCCAAAACCAAATATGCAATCCGTCTAAAAATGCCTGTAATATTGAATACATGTGAGTTTTATCAGAATCAGGTATTTTGGTAAGGTTTACAAAAACAAAAATTAGGTTTTACTCATAGTGACAGTATAACTGCCACACTCAATATGACAGTTATTCAAACATAACTCCTAAAACACAAATGCAAAATGACTAATAATGCCTAGGAAAGGTATATTTGTGAATTTTACTGGAAAACAAAATTTTGTAAGGTTTGTAAAGATACAAATTAGTTTGTTTTTTTACTCAATATGATGGTATAACTTTCATACTAAATATGAAAGTTATATAAACATAACTCCAAATCCAAACATGCGTTATGTCTAAAAATTCCTGTAATATTGTATCGGGGTGGGTTTTACCAGAATCAGGTATTTAGGTAAGATTTACAAATACAAAAATTGGGTTTTACTCATAATGACAGTATAAATGCTATATTTAAAATAACAGTTATTTAAACACAACTCCTAAACCAAGCATGTTAAATGGCTAATAATGCCTTGAGAAATGGATCTTTGTGAGTTTGGGGGGGGGGGGGGGGGGGAATGTAAGATTTATAAAGACAAGTTTTTGTTTTTTTTACTCAATATGATGGTATAACTGTCATACTAAATATGAAAGTTGTATAAACAGAACTCCAAAACCAAACATGCATTATGTCTAAAAATGCCTGCAATATTGTATCTATGTGATTTTTACCAGAATCAGGTATTTTTGGTAAGGTTTACAAATACAAAAATTAAGTTTTACTCATAATGACAGTATATTGTCACATTCAATCTGACAGTTATTTAAACATGACTCCTAAACCACAAATACAAAATGGCTAATAATGCCTGGAGAAATGTAGCTTTGTGAGTTTTCCTGGGAAAAAAAAAAATGTATAAGGTTTGTAAAGACACAAATTAGTTTGTTTTTTTTACTTAATATGACAGTTTAACTGTCATACTAAATATGAAAGTTAAATAAACATAACTCCAAAACCAAACTTGCAATACGTCTAAAAATGCCTGTAATATTGAATCTATGTGAGTTTTACCATAATCAGGTATTTTGGTAAGGTTTACAAATACAAAACTTGGGTTTTACTCATAATGACAGTATTACTGCATTATTTGATATGACAGTTATTTAAACATAACTCCTAAACCAAACATGTTAAATGGCTAATAATGCCTTGAGAAATGGATCTTTTTGAGTTTTGGGGGGGAAAAAAATTTAATATTTATAAAGACACAAGTTGTTGGTTTTTTTACTCAATATGATGGTATAACTGTCATACTAAATATGAAAGTTGTATAAACATAACTCCAAAACCAAACATGCATTATGTCTAAAAATGCCTGCAATATTGTTACTATGTGATTTTTACCAGAATCAGGTATTTTTGGTAAGGTTTACAAATACAAAAATTACGTTTTACTCATAATGACAGTATATTGTCACATTCAATCTGACAGTTATTTAAACATACTGTAACTCCTAAACCACAAATACAAAATGGCTCATAATGCCTGGAAAAATTTATCTTTGTGAGTTTTCCTGGAATTTTTTTTTTTTATAAGGTTTGTAAAGAAACAAATTAGTTTTTTTTACTTAATATGACAGTTTAACTGTCATACTAAATATGAAAGTTAAATAAATATAACTCCAAAACCAAACTTGCAATACGTCTAAAAATGCCTGTAATATTGAATCTATATGAGTTTTACCAGAATCAGGTATTTTGGTAAGGTTTACAATTACAAAAATTGGGTTTTACTCATAATGACAGTATAACTGCATTATTTGATATGACAGTTATTTAAACATAACTCCTAAACCAAACATGATAAATGGCTAATAATGCCTGGAAAAATGTATATAAACATAACTCCAAAACCAAACATGCATTATGTCTAAAAATGCCTGTAATATTGTATCTATGTGATTTTTACCAGAATCAGGTATTTTGGTAAGGTTTATAAATACAAAATGTAGGTTTTACTCATAATGACAGTATAACTGCCATATTCAAAATAACAGTTATTTAAACATAACTCCTGAACCAAAAAGGCTAAATGGCTATTAATGCCTGGAGAAATGTATACAAACATAACTCCAAAACCAAACATGCATTATGTCTAAAAATGCCTTTAGTATTGTATCTATGTGAGTTTTACCAGAATCAGGTACTTTGGTAAGGTTGAAAAATACAAAAATTAGGTTTTACTCATAATGACAGTATAACTGCCACATTGACTGCCACCAAACATGCATGATGTCTAAAAATGCCTATAATTTTGTATCCATGTGAGTTTTACTAGAATCAGTTGTTTTTGTAAGGTTTACAAATACAAAATATTAGTTTTACTCATAATGAGTAAAACTCATAAACTGCCATATTCAAAATAACAGTTATTTAAACATAACTCCTGAACCAAACATGCTAAATGGCTATTAATGCCTGGAGAAATGTATACAAACATAACTCCAAAACCAAACATGCATTATGTCTAAAAATGCCTTTGGTATTGTATCTATGTGAGTTTTACCAGAATCAGGTATTTTGGTAAGGTTTACATATACACAAATTTGGTTTTACTCATAATGACAGTATAACTGCCACATTTATAATGACAGTTTTGTAAACATAACTTCTATACCACACATGCAAAATGGTTAATAATGCCTGGAGAAATGTATCTTTGTGATTTTTACTAGAAAATTATTTTGTAAGGTTTGTAAAGACTAAAGTTAGTTTTTTTTTTACTCAATATGATGGTATAACTGTCATACTAAATATAAAAGTTATATAAACATAATTCCAAAACCAAACTCCTAAACCAAACTTGCAATCTGTCTTAAACTGCCTGTAATATTGAATCTATGTGAGTTTTACCAGAATCAGGTATTTTGGTAAGGTTTACAAATACAAAACTTGGGTTTTACTCATAATGACAGTATAACTGCAACATTTGATATGACAGTTATTTAAACATAACTCCTAATCCAAACATGATAAATGGCTAATAATGCCTGGAGAAATGTATCATGGTGAGTTTTACTGGAAACAAATAATTTGTAAGGTTTATAAGACACAAGTTAGTTTTTTTGTTTAATATGATGGTATAACTGTCATACTAAATATGAAAGTTATATAAACATAACTCCAAAACCAAACATGCATTATGTCTTAAAATGCCTGTAATATTGTATCTATGTGAGTTTTACCAGAATCAGGTATTTTGGTTAAGGTTGATAAATACAAAAATTTGGTTTTACTCATAATGACAGTATAACTGCCACATTGACTGCCACCAAACATGCATTATGTCTAAAAATGCTTATAATTTTGTATCTATGTGAGTTTTACTAGAATCAGTTGTTTTTGTAAGCTTTACAAATACAAAATATTAGTTTTACTCATATTGACAGTATACTGTCACAATTAATCCGACAAAATGGCTAATAATGCCTTGAGGAATGTATCTTTGTGAGTTTTACTGGAAACAAATATTTTGTAAGGTTTGTAAAGACACAAGTTAGTTTTTTTTTTACACAATTTAACAGTATAGCTGTCATACTATAAATGAAAGTTATATAAACATAATTCCAAAACCAAATATGCAATCCGTCTAAAAATGCCTGTAATATTGAATATATGTGAGTTTTATCAGAATCAGGTATTTTGGTAAGGTTTACGAAAACAAAAATTAGGTTTTACTCATAGTGACAACATAACTGCCACACTCAGTATGACAGTTAATTAAACATAACTCCTAAAACACAAATGCAAAATGACTACTATTGCCTAGGGAAATGTATATTTGTTAATTTTACTGGAAAATAATAATTTGTAAGGTTTGTAAATATACAAATTAGTTTTTTTTTTACTCAATATATAATGGTATAACTGTCACACTAAATATGAAAGTTATATAAACATAACTCCAAAACCAAACATGCTTTATGTCTAAAAATTCCTGTAATATTGTATTGATGTGGGTTTTACCAGAATCAGGTATTTTGGTTTGGTTTACAAATACAAAACATAGGTTTTACTCATAATGACAGTGTAACTGCCACACTCAATATGACAGTTATTTAAACATAACTCCTAAACCAAACATGATAAATGACTAATTATGCCTGGAGAAATGTATCTTTGTGAGTTTTACTGGGAACATTTTTTTTTTAAGGTTTATAAAGACACAAGTTATTTTTTTTTTTACTCAATATGATGGTATAACTGTCATACTAAATATGAAAGTTATATGAACATAACTCCAAAAACAAACATGAATTTTGTCCAAAATTACCTGTAATATTGTATCTATGTGAGTTTTACCAGAATCAGGTATTTTGGTAAGGTTTACAAATACAAAAAATAGGTTTTACTCACTATGACAGTATACTGTCACATTCAATCTGACAGTTATTTAAACATATTGTAACTCCTAAGCCACAAATACAAAATGGCTAATAATGCCTGGAGAAATGTATCTTTGTGAGTTTTCCTGGAAAAAAAATAAAAAATGTATAAGGTTTGTAAAGAAACAAGTTAGTTTTTTTACTTAATATGACAGTAAAACTGTCATACTAAATATGAAAGTTAAATAAACATAAATCAAATCAAATCAAATCAACTTTATTTATAAAGCACATTTAAAATTTACCACAGGGGTAGCCAAAGTGCTGTACAATGAACAGGTTAAAAGATAAAATGAGTACCGAGCAAACACAACACAACACAAACAGAATACGATAAAAAATAAATATTTAAAATAGAATTAATAAAAACATAAAAACATAAAAACAGGATCACAGCAGGTGTATTATGGGGCGCCATTGCAGGATGGATATCACTCAGCGTTAAAAGCCATGGAATAAAACTATGTTTTTAAGAGAGATTTAAAAACAGGAAGAGAGGAGGCTTGTCTAACACTCAGGTGTAGGTCGTTCCAGAGCTTGGGAGCAGCAACGGCGAAAGCTCTGTCACCTCTAAGCTTCAGCCTTGTGTCAGGGACCGTCAACAGCAGCTGATCGGCTGCAAACTCCAAAACCAAACTTGCAATACGTCTAAAAATGTCTGGAATATTGAATCTATGTGAGTTTTACCAGAATCAGGTATTTTGGTAAGGTTTACAAATACAAAACCTGGGTTTTACTCATAATGACAGTATAACTGCATTATTTGATATGACAGTTATTTAAACATAACTCCTAAACCAAACATGATAAATGGCTAATAATGCCTGGAAAAATGTATATAAACATAACTCCAAAACCAAACATGCATTATGTCTAAACATGCCTGTAATATTGTATCTATGTGAGTTTTACCAGAATCAGGAATTTTGGTAAGGTTTATAAATACAAAAATTAGGTTTTACTCATAATGACAGTATAACTGCCACCCTCAATATGACGGTTATGTTAACATAACTCCTAAACCACACATGAAAAATGGCTAATAATGCCTGGAGAAATGTATCTTTGTGAGTTTTACAGGAAAAAAAATATTTTGTAAGGTTTGATAAGACACAAAATAGTTTTTTTTTATTCAATATGTTTGTATAACTGTCATAATAAATGTAAAAGTTATATAAACATAACTCCAATACCAAACATGCAATCGTCTAAAAATGCCTGTAATATTGAATCTATGTGAGTTTTACTAGAATCAGGTATTTTGTTAAGGTTTACAAATACAAAAATTAGGTTTTACTCACTATGACAGTATACTGTCACATTCAATCTGACTGTTATTTAAACACAAATTCTAAACCACAGATGCAAAATGGCTAAAAATAACTGGAGAAATGTATTTTTGTGAGTTTTACTGGAAGAAAAATATTTTGTAAGGTTTGTATAGACACAAGTTAGTTTTTTTTACTCAATATGATGGAAACATGCTTTATGTCTAAAAAAAATCCTGTAATATTTTATCCATGTGAGTTTTATCGGAATCAGTTATTTTGGTAATTTTACAAATACAAAAAATAGGTTTTACTCATAATGACAGTATATCTGCCACACTCAATATGACAGTTATTTAAACATAACTCTAAACCAAACATAGTTATTGGCTAATAATGCTTGGAGAAATGTATATTTGTGAGTTTTACTGGAAAAACATTTTTTTTAAGGTTTATAAAGACACAAGTTGGTTTTTTTTACTCAATATGACAGTATAACTGTAATACTAAATGTAAAAAATATATAAACATGACTCCAAAACCAAACATGCATTATGTTTAAAAATGCCTGTCATTTTGTATCCATGCGAGTTTTACTAAAATCAATTGTTGTAGTAAGGTTTGCAACTACAAATTATTGGTTTTACTCACCATGATAGTATACTGTCACATTCAATTTGACAGTTATTTAAACATAACTACAAAACCACACATGCAAAATGGCTATAATGCCTGGAGAAATGTATCTTTGTGAGATTACTGGAAAAACATATTTTGTAAGGTTTGTAAAGAAACAATTTAGTTTTTTTTACTTAATATGATGAGATAGCGACTTTTCCAGGGTGTAACCCGCCTTCCGCCCGATTGTCGCTGAGATAGGCTCCAGCGCCCCCCGCGACCCCGAAGGGAATAAGCGGTAGAAAATGGATGGATGGATGGACAGTTTAACTGTCATACTAAATGTAAAAGTAGTATAAACATAACTCCAAAACCAAACATGCATTATGTCTAAAAATGCCTGTAATATTGTATCGATGTGAGTTTTACTAGAATCAGTTGTTTTTGTAAGTTTTGCAAATACAAAATATTGGTTTTACTCACTATGACAGTATACTGTCACATTCAATCTGACAGCTAATTAAACATAACTCCTAAACCACACATGCAAAATGACTAATAATGCGTAGAAAAATGTATCTCTGTGAATTTTACTGGAAAAAAATATTTTGTAAGGTTTGTAAAATTACAAGTTTGTTATTTTTTACTCAATTTGACAGTATAACTAAATATAAATGATAAATGGGTTGTACTTGTTTAGCGCTTTTCTACCTTCAAGGTACTCAAAGCGCTTTGACACTACTTCCACATTTACCCATTCACACACACATTCACACACTGATGGAGGGAGCTGCCATGCAAGGCGCTAACCAGCACCCATCAGGAGCAAGGGTGAAGTGTCTTGCTCAGGACACAACGGACATGACGAGGTTGGTAGTAGGTGGGGATTGAACCAGGGACCCTCGGGTCGCGCACGGCCATTCTTCCACTGCGCCATATGAAAGTTATATACACATAACTCCAAAACTAAACATGTTTTATGTCTAAAAATTCCTGTAATATTGTATCTATGTGAGTTTTACCAGAATCAGTTATTTTGGTAAGGTTTACAAATACAAAAAATAGGTTTTACTCATAATGACAATATAACTGCCACATTTAACATGACAGGTATTTAAACATAATTCCTAAACCAAACATGATAAATGGCTAATAATGCCTGGAGAAATGTATCTTTGTGAGTTTTACAGAAAACAAAATAATTTGTAAGGTTTATAAAGACACAAGGTAGTTGTTTTTTTTGCTCAATATGATGGTATATACTAAATATGAAAGTTATATGAACATAACTCCAAAAACAAACATGAATTTTGTCCAAAATTACCTGTAATATTGTATCTATGTGAGTTTTACCAGAATCAGGTATTTTGGTAAGGTTTACAAATACAAAAAATAGGTTTTACTCACTATGACAGTATACTGTCACATTCAATCTGACAGTTATGTAAACATAACTCCTAAACCACACATGCAAAATGGCTAATAATGCCTGGAGAAATGTATCTTTGTGAGTTTTACTAGGACAAATATTTTGTAAGGTTTGTAAAGACACACGTTAGTTTTTTTTTTAATAAATATGACAGTATAACTGTCATACTACATGCAAAAAATATATAAACATGACTCCAAAACCAAACTTTCAATCCGTCTAAAAATGTCTGTAATATTGAATCTATGTGAGTTTTACCAAAATGAGGTATTTTGGTAAGGTTGACAAATAAAAAAAATAGGTTTTACTGATAGTGACATTATAAGTGCCATACTCAATATGACTGTTATTTAAACATAACTCCTAAACCAAACATGCTAAATGGCTAATAATGCCTAGAGAAAGGAATCTTTGTGACTTTTACTGAACAAAAAATAATTTGTAAGGTTTATAAAGACACAAGTTAGTTTTTTTTTACACAATATGATGGATAACTGTCATACTAAGTATAAAAGTTATATAAACATAACTCCAAAACCAAACATGCATTTTGTCTGAAAATTATTGTTATATTGTATCTATGTGAGTTTAACCAGAATCAGGTATTTTGGTTAGGTTTACATATACAATAATTAGGTTTTACTCATAATGACAGTATAACTGCCTCATTCAAAATGACAGTTATGTAAACATAACTCCTAAACCCCTCATGCAAAATGGTTAATAATGCCTGAAAAAATAGTTTTTTTTACTCAATATGACAGTAATACTGTCATACTAAATGTGAAAGTTATATAAATATATCTCCAAAACCAAACATGCATTATGTCTAAAAATGCCTGTAATATTGTATCCATGTGAGTTTCACTAGAATAAGTTGTTTTTGTAAGTTTTGCAAATACAAAATACTGGTTTTACTCACTATGACAGTATACTGTCACATTCAATCTGACAGTTATGTAAACATACAACCACACATGCAAAATGGCTAATAATGCCTGGAGAAATGTATCTTTGTGAGTTTTACTAGGACAAATATTTTGTAAGGTTTGTAAAGACACACGTTAGTTTTTTTTACTAAATATGACAGTATAACTGTCATACTACATGCAAAAAATATATAAACATGACTCCAAAACCAAACTTTCAATCCGTCTAAAAATGTCTGTAATATTGAATCTATGTGAGTTTTACCAAAATGAGGTATTTTGGTAAGGTTGACAAATAAAAAAAATAGGTTTTACTGATAGTGACATTATAAGTGCCACACTCAATATGACTGTTATTTAAACATAACTCCTAAACCAAACATGCTAAATGGCTAATAATGCCTGGAGAAATGTATCTTTGTGAGTTTTAATGGGAAAAAAAAATATTTTGTAAGGTTTGTAAAGACACAAGTTAGTTCTTTTTTACTTAATATGACAATATAAATGTCATACTAAATATTAAAGTTATATAAACATAACTCCAAAACCAAACATGCATTCCGTCTAAAAATGCCTGTAATATTGAATCTATGTTAGTTTTATTAGAATCAGGTATTTTGGTAAGGTTTACAAATACAAAAATTTGGTTTTACTCATAATGACGGATAACTGCCACATTCAAAATGACAGTTATTTAAACATAATTTCCTAACCACACATGCAAAAATGCTAATAATCCCTAAAACAATGCATCCTTGTGAGTTTTACTCAAACATATGCTTTTTTAAGGCTTGCAATTACAAAAAGTAGTTGTTTACTCAATATGACAGCAATTTTCTTAAAATCCTCTAATAATGCGGAAAAAGCAATACAAATGTTTTTCAACATAATTCCTAAACCAAACATGAAAAATTTCTAATAAAGCCTGTAGACATGTGTCTTTGTTATTTTTATTAGGAAAAATATATTTTGTAAGGTTTGCAAATTTGAAAGTTAGTTTTTTTAATTCAATATGACTGTATAACTTTCATACTAAATATGAAAGTTACATAATTCCAAAACTAAACATGCATTAAGTTTAAAAATGCCTAAAATATTGTATCTATGTGAGTTTTACCAGAATCAGGTAATTTAATAAGGTTTACAAATACAAAAATTAGGTTTTACTCATAATGATAAAACTTCTCTAATCAATTTGACATTTATTTAAATATAACTTCCTAACCACACATGCAAAATGGCTAATAAAGCCTAAAACAATGCATCCTTGTGAGTTTTACTCGAAACATATGCTTTTTTAAGGCTTGCAATTACAAAAAGTAGTTTTTTTGCTCAATATGACAGTGATGTTTTTAAAATCCAGATATAATGCGAAAAAATCAATAAAAGAGTTTTTCAACATAATTCCTAAACCAAACATGCATTATATCTTAAAATGCCTATAATATTGTATCCAAGTGAGTTTTAGTAGAATCATTTGTTTTTGTAAGGTTTACAAATACAACATTTTGGTTTTACTCACTATGACAGTATACTGTCACATTCAATCTGACTGTTATTTAAACATAAATTCTAAACCACAGATGCAAAATGGCTAATAATGCCTGGAGAAATGTATTTTTTTGAGTTTTACTGGAAAAAAATATATTTTGTAAGATTTGTTTGAACAAAAGTTAGTTTTTTTTACTCAATATGATGGTATAAATTTGAAAGTTATATAAACATAACTTCAAAACCAAACATGCAATCCGTCTAAAAATGACTGTAATATTGAATCTATGTGAGTTTTAACAGAATCAGGTATTTTGGTAGGGTTTACAAATACAAAAATTACATTTTACTCATAATGACAGTATAACTGCCACGTTCAAAATGACAGTTATTTAAACATAACTCCTGAAACAAAAATGCTAAATGTCTAATAATGACTGAAGAAATGCATCTTTGTGAGTTTTACTGAAAAAAAAAAAAAAATTTTGTAAGGTTTGTAAAGACACGTTAGTTTTTTTTTTACTCCAAATGACAGTATAACTGTCATACTAAATGTAAAATGTATATAAACAAAACTCCAAAACCAAACATGCATTATGTCTAAAAATGCCTGTAACATTGTATCCATGTGAGTTTTACTGGAATCAGTTGTTTTTTTAAGGTTTGCAAATACAAAATATCGGTTTTACTCACTATGACAGTATGTTGTCACATTCAATCTGACAGTTATTTAAACATAACTCCTAAACCACACATACAAAATGACTAATAATGCCTGGAGAAATGTATCTTTGTGAGTTTTACTGAAAAAATATATATATATATTTTGTAAGGTTTTTAAAGACACAAGTTAGTTTTTCTTTTACTCAATATGACAGTATAACTGTCATACTAAATATGAAAGTTATTTAAACATAACTCCAAAACCAAACATACATTATGTCTAAAAATGCCTGTAATATTGTATCTATGTGAGTTTTACTACAATCAGGTATTTTGGTGAGGTTTACAAATACAAAAATAAGGTTTTACTCATAATGACAGTATAACTGCCACACTCAATAATGCAGTTATTTAAATATAACTCCTAAACCACACATGCTAAATGGCTAATAATGATTGGAAAAATGTATATTTGTGAGTTTTACTGGAAAAAAAAAAGTAAGGTTTGTAAAGACACAAGTTATTTTTTTTACTCAATATGACATTATTACTGTCATACTAAATGTAAAAGTTATATAAACCTAACTCCAAAACCAAACATTCATTTATCATGTTTGGTTTAGGAGTTATGTTTAAATAACTGTCATATTGAGTGTGGCAGTTATACTGTCATTATGAGTAAAACCTATTGTTTGTATTTGTAAACCTTACCAAAATACCTGATTCTGGTAAAACCCACATCGATACAATATTACAGGAATTTTTAGACATAAAGCATGTTTGGTTTTGGAGTTATGTTTATATAACTTTCATATTTAGTATGACAGTTATACCATTATATATTGAGTAAAAAAAAAACTAATTTGTATCTTTACAAACCTTACAAAATATTGTTTTCCAGTAAAATTCACAAATATACATTTCTCTAGGCATTAGTATGCCTGGAGAAATGTATCTTTGTGAGTTTTACTGGGAAAAAAAAAATGTAAGGTTTATAAAGACACAAGTAATTTTTTTTTTACTCAATATGATGGTATCACTGTCATACTAAATATGAAAGTTGTATAAACATAACTCCAAAACCAAACATGCATTATGTCTAAAAATGCCTGCAATATTGTATCTATGTGATTTTTACCAGAATCAGGTATTTTTGGTAAGGTTTACAAATACAAAAATTATGTTTTACTCACTATGACAGTATACTGTCACATTCAATCTGACAGTTATTTAAACATACTGTAACTCCTAAACCACAAATACAAAACGGCTAATAATGCCTGGAGAAATGTATCTTTGTGAGTTTTCCTGGAAAAAAAATAAAAAATTCATGAGGTTTGTAAAGACACAAGTTAGTGTTTTTTTTACTTAATATGACAGTAAAACTGTCATTCTAAATATGAAAGTTAAATAAACATAACTCCAAACCAAACTTGTAATACATCTAAAAATGCCTGTAATATTGAATCTATGTGAGTTTTACCAGAATCAGGTATTTTGGTAAGGTTTACAAATACAAAAATTGGGTTTTACTCATAATGACAGTACAACTGCCATATTCAAAATAACAGTTATTTAAACATAACGCCTAAACCAAACATGCTATATAGCTAATAATGCCTGGAGAAATGTATCTTTGTGAGTTTTACTAGAAAACAATATTTTGTAAGATTTGTAAAGACAAAAGTTTTTTGTTTTTTTTTACTCAATATGATGGTATAACTGTCAAACTAAATATAAAAGTAATATAAACATCATTCCAAAACCAAACTCCTAAACCAAACTTGCAATCTGTCTTAAACTGCCTGTAATATTAAATCTATATGAGTTTTACCAGAATCAGGTATTTTGGTAAGGTTTACAAATACAAAACTTGGGTTTGACTCATAATGACAGTATAACTGCATTATTTGATATGACAGTTATTTAAACATAACTCCTAAACCAAACATGATAAATAGCTAATAATGCCTGGAAAAATGTATATAAACATAACTCCAAAACCAAACATGCATTATGTCTAAAAATGCCTGTAATATTGTATCTATGCAAGTTTTACCAGAATCAGGAATTTTGGTAAGGTTTATAAATACAAAAATTAGGTTTTACTCATAATGACAGTATAACTGCCACCCTCAATATGGCAGTTATGTTAACATAACTCCTAAACCACACATGCAAAATGGTTAATAATGCCTGGAGAAATGTATCTTTGTGAGTTTTACTGGGAAAAAAAAAATATTTTGTAAGGTTTGTAAAGACACAAGTTAGTTCTTTTTTACTTAATATGACAATATAAATGTTATACTAAATATTAAAGTTATATAAACATAACTCCAAAACCAAACATGCAATCCGTCTAAAAATGCCTGTAATATTGAATTTATGTGAGTTTTATTAGAATCAGGTATTTTGGTAAGGTTTAGAAATACAAAAATTAGGTTTTACTCATAATGACGGATAACTGCCACATTCAAAATGACAGTTATTTAAACATAACTTCCTAACCACACATGCACAAATGCTAATAATGCCTAAAACAATGCATCCTTGTGAGTTTTACTCGAACATATGCTTTTTTAAGGCTTGCAATTACAAAAAGTAGTTGTTTACTCAATATGACAGCAATGTTCGTAAAATCCTCTAATTATGCGGAAAAAGCAATACAAATGTTTTTCAACATAATTCCTAAACCAAACATGCAAAATTTCTAATAAAGCCTGTAAGCCTGTAAGGCGCACCCCATGGTTTACAGAAGAAACCAGAGCTCATAAATTATCATGTAGAACGTTGGAACGCAAATGGCGCGCGACCAAGCTTGAGGTTTTCCATCAAGCATGGAGTGATAGTTTAATATTGTATAAACGCATGCTTACCTTAGCTAAAGCTAAATATTACTCAAATCTCATCCGCCTCAACAAAAACGACCCTAAATTTTTGTTTAGTACAGTAGCATCGCTAACCCAACAAGGGACTCCTCCCAATAGCTCCACCCACTCGGCAGATGACTTTATGAATTTCTTTAATAAGAAAATTGAACTCATTAGAAAGGAGATTAAAGACAACGCATCCCAGCTACAACTGGGTTCTATGAACACAGATACAACTGTATCTACGACGGATACTGCAATACAAAATAGTCTCTCTCTTTTTGATGAAATAACATTAGAGGAACTATTACAGCGTGTAAGTGGGATAAAACAAACAACATGTTTACTTGACCCACTTCCTGGGAAACTTATCAAGGAGCTTTTTGTATTATTAGGTCCATCAGTGCTAAATATTATAAACTTATCACTTTCCTCTGGCACTGTTCCCCTAGCATTCAAGAAAGCGGTTATTCATCCTCTGCTCAAAAGACCTAACCTTGATCCTGACCTCATGGTAAACTACCGACCGGTGTCCCACCTTCCCTTTATTTCGAAAATCCCCGAAAAAATTGTCGCACAGCAGCTAAATGAACACTTAGTGTCTAACAATCTCTGTGAACCTTTTCAATCCGGTTTCAGGGCAAATCACTCTACGGAGACAGCCCTCGCAAAAATGACTAATGATCTACTGCTAACGATGGATTCTGATGCGTCATCTATGTTGCTGCTTCTTGATCTTAGCGCTGCTTTCGATACCGTCGATCATAATATTTTATTAGAGCGTATCAAAACACGTATTGGTATGTCAGACTTAGCTTTGTCGTGGTTTAACTCTTATCTTACTGACAGGATGCAATGCGTCTCCCATAATAATGTGACCTCGGACTATGTTAAGGTAACGTGAGGAGTTCCTCAGGGTTCGGTTCTTGGCCCTGCACTCTTTAGTATTTACATGCTGCCGCTAGGCGACATCATACGCAAATACGGTGTTAGCTTTCATTGTTATGGTGATGACACCCAACTCTACATGCCCCTAAAGCTGACCAACACGCTGGATTGTAGTCAGCTGGAGGCGTGTCTTAATGAAATTAAACAATGGATGTCCGCTAACTTCTTGCAACTCAACGCCAAGAAAACGGAAATGCTGATTATCGGTCCTGCTAAACACCGACATTTATTTAATAATACCACTTTAACATTTGACAACCAAACAATTACACAAGGCGAATCAGTAAAGAATCTGGGTATTATTTTCGACCCAACTCTCTCCTTTGAGTCACACATTAAGAGTGTTACTAAAACGGCCTTCTTTCATCTCCGCAATATCGCTAAAATTCGTTGTATTTTATCCACTAGCGACGCTGAGATCATTATTCATGCGTTCGTTACGTCTCGTCTCGACTACTATAACGTATTATTTTCGGGTTTCCCTATGTCTAGCATTAAAAGATTACAATTGGTACAAAATGCGGCTGCTACCCTTTTGACAAGAACAAGAAAGTTTGATCATATTACGCCTATACTGGCTCACCTGCACTGGCTTCCTGTGCACTTAAGATGTGACTTTAAGGTTTTACTACTTACGTATAAAATACTACACGGTCTAGCTCCGTCCTATCTTGTCGATTGCATTGTACCATATGTCCCGGCAAGAAATTTGCGTTCAAAGAACTCCGGCTTATTAGTGATTCCCAGAGCCCAAAAAAAGTCTGCGGGCTATAGAGCGTTTTCTATTCGGGCTCCAGTACTATGGAATGCCCTCCCGGTAACAATTAGAGATGCTACCTCAGTAGAAGCATTTAAGTCCCATCTTAAAACTCATTTGTATACTCTAGCCTTTAAATAGCCCCCCTGTTAGACCAGTTGATCTGCCGTTTCTTTTCTTTTCTCCTCTGCTCCCCTTTTCCTTGAGGGGGGGGGGGGGGGGGCACAGGTCCGGTGGCCATGGATGAAGTGCTGGCTGTCCAGAGTCGGAACCCGGGGTGGACCGCTCGCCTGTGCATCGGCTGAGAACATCTCTGCGCTGCTGACCCGTCTCCGCTCGGGATGGTGTCCTGCTGGCCCCACTATGGACTGGACTCTTACTATTATGTTGGATCCACTATGGACTGGACTCTCACAATATTATGTCAGACCCACTCAACATCCATTGCTTTCGGTCTCCCCTAGAGGGGGGGGGGTTACCCACATATGCGGTCCTCTCCAAGGTTTCTCATAGTCATTCACATCGACGTCCCACTGGGGTGAGTTTTTCCTTGCCCTTATGTGGGCTTTGTACCGAGGATGTCGTTGTGGCTTGTGCAGCCCTTTGAGACACTTGTGATTTAGGGCTATATAAATAAAGATTGATTGATTGATTGATTGAAATGTGTCTTTGTTAGTTTTAATAGGAAACATATATTTTGTAAGGTTTGCAAAGTTGCAAGTTAGTTTTTTTAATTCAATATGACTGTAAAACTTTCATACTAAATATGAAAGTTACATAATTCCAAAACTAAACATGCATTATGTTTAAAAATGCCTAAAATTCTTTATCTATGTGAGTTTTACCAGAATCAGGTAATTTGGTAAGGTTTACAAATACAAAAATTAGGTTTTACTCATAATGACAGTATAACTTCTCTAATCAATTTGACATTTATTTAAACATAACTTCCTAACCACACATGCAAAAAGGCTAATAAAGCCTAAAACAATGCATCCTTGTGAGTTTTACTCGAAACATATGCTTTTTTAAGGCTTGCGATTACAAAAAGTAGTTTTTTTGCTCAATAGTGATGTTTTTAAAATCCTGATATAATGCGAAAAAAGCAATAAAAGAGTTTTTCAACATAATTCCTAAACCAAACATGCATTGTGTCTTAAAATGCCTATGATATTGTATCCAAGTGAGTTTTAGTAGAATCATTTGTTTTTGTAAGGTTTGCAAATACAACATTTTGGTTTCACTCACTATGACAGTATACTGTCACATTCATACTGTCACATTCAATCTGACTGTTATTTAAACATAAATTCTAAACCACAGATGCAAAATGGCCACAAATGCCTGGAGAAATGTATTTTTGTGAGTTTTACTGGAAAAAAAAATATTTTGTAAGGTTTGTTTGGACAAAAGTTTTTTTTACTCAATATGATGGTATAACTGTCTTACTAAATTTGAAAGTTATATAAACATAACTTCAAAACCAAACATGCAATCCGTCTAAAAAGGCCTGTAATATTGAATCTATGTGAGTTTTACCAGAATCAGGTATTTTGGTAAGGTTTACAAATACAAAAATTAGGTTTTACTCATAATGACAGTATAACTGCCACATTCAAATTGACAGTTATTTAAACATAACTCCTAAAACAAAAATGCTAAATGGCTAATAATGATTGGAGAAATGCATCTTTGTGAGTTTTACGGAAAAAAAATAATTATATTTTGTAAGGTTTGTAAAGACACAAGTTAGTTTTTTTTACTCCATATGACAGTATAACTGTCATACTAAAAGTAAAATGTATATAAACAAAACTCCAAAACCAAACATGCATTATGTCTAAAAATTCCTGTAACATTGTATCCATGTGAGTTTTACTAGAATCAGTTGTTTTTTTAAGGTTTGCAAATACAAAATATTGGTTTTACTCACTATGACAGTATGTTGTCACATTCAATCTGACAGTTATTTAAATATAACTCCTAAACCAAACATACAAAATGACTAATAATGCCTGGAGAAATGTATCTTTGTGAGTTTTACTGAAAAAAAAAAAATATATATTTTGTAAGGTTTGTAAAAACACAAGTTATTTTTTTTTAATCAATATGACAGTATAACTGTCATACTAAATATGAAAGTTACTTAAACATAACTCCAAAACCAAACATGCATCATGTCCAAAACTGCCTGTAATATTGTATCTATGTGAGCTTTACTACAATCAGGTATCTTGGTGAGGTTTACAAATACAAAAATAAGGTTTTACTCATAATGACAGTATAACTCCCACACTAAATGTAAAAGTTATATAAACATAACTCCAAAACCAAACATGCATTATATCTAAAAATGCCTGTAATTTTGTATCCATGTGAGTTTTACTAGAATCAGTTGTTTTTGTAAGGTTTGCAAATACAAAATATTGGTTTTACTCACTATGACAGTATACTGCTGTCATATTGAGTAAAAAAAACAAAAAAACTTGTGTTATAACAAACCTTACAAAATATTTTTTTCCAGAAAAATTCACAGATATACATTTCTCCAGGCATTATTAGTCATTTTGAATGTGTGGTTTAGGAGTTATGTTTAAATAACTGTCAGATTGAATGTGACAGTATACTGTCATAGTGAGTAAAACCAATATTTTGTATTTGCAAAACTTACAAAAACAACTGCTTCTAGTAAAACACACACGGATACATCATTTCAGGCATTTTTAGACAAAATGCATGTTTGGTTTTGGAGTTATGTTTATATAACTTTTCCATTTAGTATGACAGTTATACTGTAATTATGAGTAAAACCCAATTTTTGTATTTGTAATCCTTACCAAAATACCTGATTTTGGTCAAATTCACATAGATTCAATATTACAGGCATTTTTACACGGATTGCAAGTTTGGTTTTGGAGTTATGTGTATATAACTTTCATATTTAATATGACAGTTATACTCTCAAATTGAGTAAAAAATAACAAACTTGTAATTTTACAAACCTTACAAAATATTTTTTTCCAGTAAAATTCACAGAGATACATTTTTCCAGGCATTATTAGTCATTTTGCATGTGTGGTTTAGGAGTTATGTTTAAATAGCTGTCAGTTTGAATGTGACAGTATACTGTCATAGTGAGTAAAACCAATATTTTGTATTTGCAAAACTTACAAAAATAACTGATTCTAGTAAAACTCACATGGATACAATATTACAGGCATTTTTAGACATAATGCATGTTTAGTTTTGGAGTTATGTTTATACTACTTTTACATTTAGTATGACAGTTATACTGTCCATCCATCCATCCATTTGCTACCGCTTATTCCCTTCGGGGTCGCGGGGGGCGCTGGAGCCTATCTCAGCTACAATCGGGCGGAAGGCGGGGTACACCCTGGAAAAGTAGCCACCTCATCATATTAAGTAAAAAAAACTAAATTGGTTCTTTACAAACCTTACAAAATATGTTTTTCCAATAATCTCACAAAGATTCATTTCTCCAGGCATTATAGCCATTTTGCATGTGTGGTTTGGTAGTTTTGTTTAAATAACTGTCAAATTGAATGTGACAGTATACTATCATGGTGAGTAAAACCAATATTTTGTAATTGCAAACCTTACTACAACAATTGATTTTAGTAAAACTCGCATGGATACTAAATTACAGGCATTTTTAAACATAATGCATGTTTGGTTTTGGAGTTATGTTTATATATGTTTTACATTTAGAATTACAGTTATATTGTCATATTGAGTAAAAAAAAACTAACTTTTGTCTTTATAAACCTTAAAAAGAAATGTTTTCCAGTAAAACTCACAAAGATACATTTCTCCAGGCATTATTAGCCATTAACCATGTTTGGTTTAGAGTTATGTTTAAATAACTGTCATATTGCGTGTGGCAGATATACTGTCATTATGAGTAAAACCTATTTTTTGTATTTGTAAAATTACCAAAATAACTTAATCTGATGAAACTCCCATGGATAAAATATTACAGGATTTTTTTAGACATAAAGCATGTTTCCATCATATTGAGTAAAAAAAACTAACTTGTGTCTATACAAACCTTACAAAATATTTTTTTTCCATTAAAATTCACAAAAATAAATTTCTCCAGTTATTATATGCCATTTTGCATCCGTGGTTTAGAATTTGTGTTTAAATAACAGTCAGATTGAATGTGACAGTATACTGTCATAGTGAGTAAAACGTAATTTTTGTATTTGTAAACCTTAACAAAATACCTGATTCTAGTAAAACTCACATAGATTCAATATTACAGGCATTTTTAGATGGATTGCATGTTTGGTATTGGAGTTATGTTTATATAACTTTTACATTTATCATGACAGTTATACAAACATATTGAATAAAAAAAACTATTTTGTGTCTTATCAAACCTTACAAAATATTGTTTTTCCTGTAAAACTCACAAAGATACATTTCTTCAGGCATTATTAGCCATTTTGCATTTGTGGTTTAGGAGTTATGTTAACATAACCGTCATATTGAGGGTGGCAGTTATGTCATTTTGAGTAAAACCTAATTTTTGTATTTATAGACCTTACCAAAATTCCTGATTCTGGTAAAACTCACATAGATACAATATTACAGGCATTTTTAGACATAATGCATGTTTGCTTTTGGAGTTATGTTTATATACATTTTTCCAGGCATTATTAGCTATTCATCATGTTTTGTTTAGGAGTTATGTTAAAATAACTGTCATATCAAATAATGCAGTTATACTGTCATTATGAGTAAAACCCAAGTTTTGTATTTGTAAACCTTACCAAAATACCTGATTCTGGTAAAACCCATATAGATTCAATATTACAGGAAGTTTAAGACGGATTGCAAGTTTGGTTTAGGAGTTTGGTTTTGGAATGATGTTTATATTACTTTTATATTTATCCATCCATCCATCCATCTTCTTCCGCTTAGCCGAGGTCGGGTTGCGGGGGCAGCAGTCTAAGCAGGGAAGCCCAGACTTCCCTCTCCCCAGCCACTTCGTCCAGCTCTTCCTGTGGGACCCCGAGGCGTTCCCAGGCCAGCCGGGAGACATAGTCTTCCCAAAGTGTCCTGGGTCTTCCCCGTGGCCTCCTACCGGTCGGACGTGCCCTAAACACCTCCCTAGGGAGGCGTTCGGGTGGCATCCTGACCAGATGCCCGAACCACCTCATCTGGCTCCTCTCGATGTGGAGGAGCAGCGGCTTTACTTTGAGCTGCCCCCGGATGGCAGAGCTTCTCACCCTATCTCTAAGGGAGAGCCCCGCCACCCGGCGGAGGAAACTCATTTCGGCCACTTGTACCCGTGATCTTGTCCTTTCGGTCATAACCCAAAGCTCATGACCATAGGTGAGGATGGGAACATAGATCGACCGGTAAATCGAGAGCTTTGCCTTCCGGCTCAGCTCCTTCTTCACCACAACGGATCGATACAGCGTCCGCATTACTGAAGACGCCGCACCGATCCGCCTGTCGATCTCACGATCCACTCTTCCCTCACTCGTGAACAAGACTCCGAGGTACTTGAACTCCTCCACTTGGGGCAAGATCTCCTCCCCAACCCGGAGATGGCACTCCACCCTTTTCCGAGTGAGAACCATGGACTCGGACTTGGAGGTGCTGAATCTCATCCCAGTCGCTTCACACTAGGCTGCGAACCGATCCAGTGAGAGCTGAAGATCCTGGCCAGATGAAGCCAACAGGACCACATCATCTGCAAAAAGCAGAGACCTAATCCTGCAGCCACCAAACCAGATCCCCTCAACGCCTTGACTGCGCCTAGAAATTCTGTCCATAAAAGTTATGAACAGAATCGGTGACAAAGGGCAGCCTTGGCGGAGTCCAACCCTCACTGGAAACGTGTCCGACTTACTGCCGGCAATGCGGACCAAGCTCTGGCACTGAGCATACAGAGAGCGGACTGCCACAATCAGACAGTCCGATACCCCATACTCTCTGAGCACTCACCACAGGACTTCCCGAGGGACACGGTCGAATGCCTTCTCCAAGTCCACAAAACACATGTAGACTGGTTGGGCAAACTCCCATGCACCCTCAAGGACCCTGCCGAGAGTATAGAGCTGGTCCACAGTTCCACAACCAGGACGAAAACCACACTGTTCCTCCTGAATCCGAGGTTCGACTATCCGGCGTAGCCTCCTCTCCAGTACACCTGAATAGACCTTACCGGGAAGGCTGAGGAGTGTGATCCCACGATAGTTAGAGCACACCCTCCGGTTCCCCTTCTTAAAGAGAGGAACCACCACCCCGGTCTGCCAATCCAGAGGTACTGCCCCCGATGTCCACGCGATGCTGCAGAGTCTTGTCAACCAAGACAGCCCCACAGCATCCAGAGCCTTAAGGAACTCCGGGCGAATCTCATCTACCCCTGGGGCCTTGCCACCGAGGAGCTTTTTAACTACCTCAGCAACCTCAGCCCCAGAAATAGGAGAGCCCACCACAGACTCCCCAGGCACTGCTTCCTCATAAGAAGACGTGTTGGTGGGATTGAGGAGGTCTTCGAAGTATTCCCTCCACCGATCCACAACATCCGCAGTCGAGGTCAGCAGAACACCATCCTCGCCATACACGGTGTTGATAGTGCACTGCTTCCCCTTCCTGAGGCGGCGGATGGTGGTCCAGAATTGCTTCGAAGCCGTCCGGAAGTCGTTTTCCATGGCTTCCCCGAACTCCTCCCATGTCCGAGTTTTTGCCTCTGCGACCGCTGAAGCCGCACACCGCTTGGCCTGTCGGTACCTGTCCGCTGCCTCAGGAGTCCTATGAGCCAAAAGAACCCGATAGGACTCCTTCTTCAGCTTGATGGCATCCCTCACCGCCGGTGTCCACCAACGGGTTCTAGGATTACCGCCACGACAAGCACCAACTACCTTGCGGCCACAGCTCCAATCAGCCGCCTCGACAATAGAGGCGCGGAACATGGTCCATTCGGACTCAATGTCCAGCACCTCCCTCGTGACATGTTCAAAGTTCTTCCGGAGATGGGAATTGAAACTCTCTCTGACAGGAGACTCTGCCAGACGTTCCCAGCAAACCCTCACAATGCGTTTGGGCCTGCCAGGTCTGTCCGGCATCCTCCCCCACCATCGCAGCCAACTCACCACCAGGTGGTGATCGGTAGAAAGCTCAGCCCCTCTCTTCACCCGAGTGTCCAAAACATGAGGCCGCAAATCCGATGACACAACGATCATGGAACTGCGGCCTAGGGTGTCTTGGTGCCAAGTGCACATATGGACACCCTTATGTTTGAACATGGTGTTCGTTATGGACAATCTGTGACGGGCACAAAAGTCCAATAACAAAACACCGCTCGGGTTCAGATCCGGGCAGCCATTCTTCCCAATCACGCCTCTCCAGGTTTCACTGTCGTTGCCAACATGAGCATTGAAGTCCCCCAGTAGCACGAGGGAATCACCCGGGGGAGCACTCTCGAAGTACTCCCTCGAGTGAATCCAAAAAGGGTGGGTACTCTGAGCTGCGGTTTGGCGCGTAAGCGCAAACCACAGTCAGGACCCGTTCCCCCACCCGAAGGCGGAGGGAAGCTACCCTCTCGTCCACCGGGTTGAACTCCAACGTACAGGCTCTGAGCCGGGGGGAAACAAGAATTGCCACCCCAGCCCGTCGCCTCTCACTGCCGGCAACGCCAGAGTGGAAGAGAGTCCAGCCCCTCTCGAGAGAACTGGTTCCAGAGCCCTTGCTGTGCGTCGAAGTGAGTCCGACTATATCTAACCGGAACATCTCCACTTCGCGCACTAGCTCAGGCTCCTTCCCCCCCAGCGAGGTGACGTTCCACGTCCCAAGAGCTAGCTTCTGTAGCCGAGGATCGGACCGCCAAGTGCCCTGCCTTCGGCTGCCGCCCAGCTCACATCGCACCCGACCTCTATGACCCCTGCTATGGATGGTGAGCCCATTGGAGGGGGGACCCACGTTGCCTCTTCGGGCTGTGCCCGGCCGGGCCCCATGTCAGGCGCTCGCCATCGTGCCCCACCTCCGGGCCTGGCTCCAGAGGGCGGCCCCGGTGACCCGCGTCCGGGCGAGGGAAATCTGGGTCCTTGTTTTTTATTATTCATGGAGGTCTTCCAGCTGCTCTTTGTCTGATCCCTCACCTAGGACCAGTTTGTCTTGGGAGACCCTACCAGGGGGCATAAAGCCCCCGGACAACATAGCTCCTAGGATCATTGGGACCGCAAACTCCTCTACCGTGGCAGCTCAGAGAGGAGACTTTTTTTTTTTTTTATATTTAGTTTGACAATTATACCATCATATTGAGTAAAAAAAAAAAAAAAAAAATTTTCATTACAAACCTTACAAAATATTTGTTTCTAGTAAAACTCACAAAGATACATTTCTCCAGGCATTATTAGCCATTTAGCATGTTTGGTTTAGGAGTTATGTTTAAATAACTGTTATTTTGAATATGGCAGTTATACTGTCATTTTGAGTAAAACCCAATTTTTGTATTTGTAAACCTTATCAAAATACCTGATTCTGGTAAAACTCACATAGATTTAATATTACAGTCATTTTTAGACGTATTGCAAGTTTGGTTTTGGAGTAATGTTTATTTAACTTTCATATTTAGTATGACAGTTATACTGTCATATTAAGTGAAAAAATTTACTTGTTTCTTTACAAACCTTATAAAAAAAAAAAGTTTTCCAGGAAAACTCCCAAAGATACATTTTTCCTGGCATTATTAGCCATTTTGTAATTGTGGTTTAGGAGTTACAGTATGTTTAAATAACTGTCAGATTGAATGTGACAGTATACTGTCATAGTGAGTAAAACCTAATTTTTGTATTTGTAAACCTTACCAAAAATACCTGATTCTGGTAAAAATCACATAGATACAATATTGCAGGCATTTTTAGACATAATGCATGTTTGGTTTTGGAGTTATGTTTATAAAACTTTTATATATAGTATGACAGTCATCATATTGAGTAAAAAAAAAAATAACTTGTGTCTTTATAAACCTTACAAAAAAATGTTTTCCCAGTAAAACTCACAAAGATACATTTCTCCAGGCATAATTAGCCATTTATTACTGTCATAATGAGTAAAAAACTACTTTTTGTGTTTGCAAGTCTTAAAATAGCATATGTTTCGAGTAAAACTCACAAGGATGCATTGTTTTAGGCTTTATTAGCCTATTTTGCATGTGTGGTTAGGAAGTTATGTTTAAATAACTGTCAAATTGAAAGTAGCAGTTATCTGTCATTATGAGTAAACCCCAAATTTATGTAATTGTACACCTTACCAAATTAACTGATTCTTGTAAAACTCACATAGATACAATATTTTAGGCATTTTTATATATATAATGCATGTTCAGTTTTGGAGTTATGTTTATATAACTTTCATATTTGGTATGACAGTTATGTCATATTAAATAAAAAAAACTAAATTGCCTCCTTGCAAAACTTACAAAAGATAATTTTTCTAGTAAAACTTACAAAGATACATGTCTGCAGGCATTATTAGACATGTTGCATGTTTAATGTAGGAATTATGTTGAAAAATGTTTTTATTGCTTATTTCGCATTATATCAGGATTTTAAGAACATTACTGTCATAATGGAAAAAAAAAAGTACTTTTTGTGTTTGCAAGCCTTAAAATAGCAAATGTTTCGAGTAAAACTCACAAGGATGCATTGTTTTAGGCTTTTTTTAACCTTATTGCATGTGTGGTTAGGGAGTTAAGCTTAAATAACAGTCAAATTGAATGTAGCAGTTAACTGTCATTATAAAAAAAAAAAAAAAAAATGTATTTGTAAACCTTACAAAATTACCTAAATCTGGTAAAACTCACATAGATACAATATTACAGGCATTTTTAGACATAATGCATGTTCAGTTTTGGAGTTATGTTTATATAACTCATATTTGGTATGACAGTTATACTGTCATATTGTATTAAAAAAAACTAACTTGAGTCTTTGTAAAACTTACAAAATATATTTTTTCTAGTATAACTAACAAAGATACTTGTATCCAGGCATTATTAGACATGTTGCATGTTTGGTGCAGGAATTATGATGAAAAACTTTTTTATTGCTTATTTCGCATTATCTCAGGATTTTAAGAACATTACTGTCATAATGAGTAAAAAACTACTTTTTGTGTTTGCAAGCCTTAAAATAGCATATGTTTCGAGTAAAACTCACATGGATGCATTGTTTTAGGCTTTTTTTTAGCCTATTTTGCATGTGTGGTTAGGAAGTTATGTTTAAATAACTGTCAAATTGAATGTAGCAGTTATCTGTCATTATGAGTAAACCCCTAATTTATGTAATTGTACACCTTACCAAATTAACTGATTCTTGTAAAACTCACATAGATACAATATTTTAGGCATTTTTAGACATAATGCATGTTTAGTTTTGGAGTTATGATTATATAACTTTCATATTTTGTATGACAGTTGTACTTTCATATTGAATTAAAAAAACTAACTTGCCTCTTTGCAAAACTTACAAAAGATAATGTTCTAGTAAAACTAACAAAGATACACGTCTGCAGGCATTATTAGACATGTTGCATGTTTGGTGTACGAATTATGTTGAAAAACATTTTTATTGCTTATTTCGCATTATCTCAGGATTTTAAGAACATTACTGTCAAAATGAGAAAAAAAACTACTTTTTGTGTTTGCAAGCCTTAAAATAGCAAATGTTTCGAGTAAAACTCACAAGGATGCAATGTTTTAGGCTTTATTAACCTATTTGCATGTGTGATTAGGAAGTTATGTTTAAATAACAGTCAAATTGAATGTAGCAGTTATACTGTCATTATGAAAAAAAAAAAATGTTTGTATTTGTAAACCTTACCAAATTACCTGATTCTGGTTAAACTCACATAGATACAATATTTTAGGCATTTTTAGACATAATGCATGTTCAATTTTGGAGTTATCTTTATATATATTTCATATTTGGTTTGACAGTTATACTGTTATATTGAATTAAAAAAACTAACTTGCCTCTTTGCAAAACTTACAAAATATAAATTTTCTAGTAAAACTAACAGAGATACATATCTTCACGCATTATCAGACATGTTGCATGTTTGATGTAGGAATTATGTTGAAAAACATTTTTATTGCTTATTTCGCATTATCTCAAGATTTTAAGAATATTACTGTCATAATGAGTAAAAAACTACTTTTTGTGTTTGCAAGCCTTAAAATAGCAAATGTTTCGAGTAAAACTCACATGGATTCATTGTTTTAGGCTTTATTAGCCTATTTTGCATGTGTGGTTAGAAGTTATGTTTAAATAACTGTCAAATTGAATGTAGCAGTTATCTGTCATTATGAGTAAACCCCTAATTTATGTAATTGTACACCTTACCAAATTAACTGATTCTTGTAAAACTCACATAGATACAATATTTTAGGCATTTTTAGACATAATGCATGTTTAGTTTTGGAATTATGTTTTTATAACTTTCATATTTGGTATGACAGTTATACTGTCATATTGAATTAAAAAAACTTATTTGCCTCTTTGCAAAACTTATAAAAGATAATTTTTCTAGAAAAACTAACAAAGATACATGTCTTCAGGCATTATTAGACATGTTGCATGTTTGGTGTAGGAATTATGTTGAAAAACATTTTTATTGCTTATTTCGCATTATCTCAGGATTTGAAGAACATTACTGTCAACATGAGTAAAAAACTACTTTGTGTGTTTGCAAGCCTTAAATAGCATATGTTTCGAGTAAAACTCACAAGGATGCATTGTTTTAGGCTTTATTAACCTATTTGCATGTGTGATTAGGAAGTTATGTTTAAATAACAGTCAAATTGAATGTAGCAGTTATACTGTCATTATGAAAAAAACAATTTTTGTATTTGTAAACCTTACCAAATTACCCGATTCTGGTGAAACTCACATAGATACAATATTACAGGCAATTTTAGACATAATGCATGTTCAGTTTTGGAGTCATGTTTATAAATAAATAATGATTAATGGGTTGTACTTGTATAGCGCTTTTCTGCCTTCAAGGTACTCAAAGTGCTTTGACACTACTTCCACATTTACCTATTCACACACACATTCACACACTGATGGAGGGAGCTGCCATGCAAGGCGCTAACCAGCACCCATCAGGAGCAAAGGTGAAGTGTCTTGCTCAGGACACAACGGACATGACGAGGTTGGTACTAGGTGGGAATTGAACGAGGGACCCTCGGGTCGCGCACGGCCATTCTTCCACTGCCCCTCGCCGTCCCAATTATATAACTTTCATATTTGGTATGACAGTTACACTGTCATATTGAATTAAAAAAACTAACTTGCCTCTTTGCAAAACTTACAAAAGATAATTTTTCTAGTTCTATTATTAGACATGTTGCATGTTTGGTGTAAGAATTATGTTAAAAAACATTTTAATGCTTATTTTGCATTGTCTCAGGATTTTAAGAACATTACTGTCATGAGTAAAAAACTACTTTGTCTGTTTGCAAGCCTTAAAATAGCATATGTTGCGAATAAAACTCACAAGGATGCATTGTTTTAGGCTTTATTAGCCTATTTGCATGTGTGGTTAGGAAGTTATGTTTAAATAACTGTCAAAATGAATATAGCAGTTCTACTGTCATTATGAGAAAAAACCCAATTTTTGTATTTGTAAACCTTACAAAATTACCTTATTCTGGTAAAACTCACATAGATACAATATTTTATGCATTTTTAGACATAATGCATGTTCATTTTTGGAGTTATGTTTGTATAACTTTTACATTTAGTTTGACAGTTATACGGTTATATTGAATTAAAAAACCTAACTTGCGTCGTTGCAAAACTTACAAAAGATACATTTTCTAGTAAAACTAACAAAGATACATGTATTCAGGCATTATTAGACATGTTGCATGTTTGGTGTAGGAATTATGTTGAAAAACATTTTTATTGCTTTTTTCGCATTATCTCAGGATTTTAAGAACATTACTGGCATATTGAGTAAAAAACTACTATGACAGTATACTGTCACATTCAATCTGATAGTTATTTAAACATAACTCCTAAACCATGCAAGCAAAATGTCAAATAATGCCTGGAGAAATGTATCTTTGTAAGTTTTACAGGAAAAAAAATAGTTTGTAAAGACACAAGTTAGCTTTTTTTTACTCAATATGACAGTATAACTGTCATACTAAATATGAAAGTTGAATAAATATAACACCAAAACCAAACTTGCAATCCGTCTAAAAATGCCTGTAATATTAAATATATGTGAGTTTTACCAGAATAATTTATTTTGGTAAGGTTTACAAATACAAAAATTGGGTTTTACTCATAATGACAGTATAACTGCCATATTCAAAATGACAGTTATTTAAACATAACTCCTAAACCAAATATGCCAAATGGTTAATAATGCCTGGAGAAATGAATCTTTGTAAGTTTTACTAGAAAAAAAATATTTTGTAACGTTTGTAAAGATACAAATTAGTGTTTTATTACTCAATATGATGGTATAACTGTCATACTAAATATGAAAGTTATATAAACATAACTCCAAAACCAAACATATTTTATGTCTAAAAATTCCTGTAATATTGTATCGATGTGGGTTTTACCAGAATCAGGCATTTTGTTTAGGTTTACAAATACAAAAAATAGGTTTTACTCATAATGACAATATAACTGCCACACTCAACATGACAGTTATTTAAACATAATTCCTAAACCAAACATGATACATGCCTGGAGAAATGTATCTTTGTGATTTTTACTAGAAAAAAGTATTTTGTAAGGTTTGTAAAGACTAAAGTTTTTTTTTTTTTTACTCAATATGATGGTATAGCTGCCATACTAAATAGGAAAGTTACATAAACATAATTCCAAAACAAAACTCCTAAACCAAACTTGCAATATGTCTTAAACTGCCTGTAATATTTATTCTATGTGAGTTTTACCAGAATCAGGTATTTTGGTAAGGTTTACAAATACAAAACTTGGGTTTTACTCATAATGACAGTATAACTGCAACATTTGATATGACAGTTATTTAAACCAAACATGATAAATGGCTAATAATGCCTGGAGAAATGTATTAGTGTGAGTTTTACTGGAAACAAATAATTTGTAAGGTTTATAAAGACACAAGTTAGTTTTTTTTTATTTAATATGATGGTATAACTGTCATACTAAATATGAAAGTTATATAAATATAACTCCAAAACCAAACATACATTATGTCTAAAAATTCCTGTAATATTGTATCTATGTGAGTTTTACCAGAATCAGGTATTTTGGAAAGGTTCACAATTACAAAAAATAGGTTTTACTCATAATGACAGTATAACTGCCACATTGACTGCCACCAAACATGCATTGTGTTTAAAAATGCTTATAATTTTGTATCCATGTGAGTTTTACTCTAATCAGTTGTTTTTGTAAGGTTTACAAATACAAAATATTAGTTTTACTCATAATGACAGTATACTGACAAAATGGCTAATAATGCCTTGAGGAATGTATCTTTGTGAGTTTTACTGGAAAAAATATTTTGTAAGGTTTGTAAAGACACAAGTTAGTTTTTTTACACAATTTAGCAGTTTAGCTGTCATACTATATATGAAAGTTATATAAACATAATTCCAAAACCAAATATTCCAAAACCAAATAACCAAATGCCTGTAATATTGAATATATGTGAGTGTTGTCAGATTCAGGTATTTTGGTAAGGTTAACAAATACAAAAATTAGGTTTTACTCATAGTGACAATATAACTGCCACACTCATAATGACAGTTAATTAAACATAACTCCTAAAACACAAATGCAAAATGACTAATAATGCCTAGAGAAATGTATATTTGTGAATTTTACTGGAAAACAATATTTTGTAAGATTTGTAAAGATACAAATTAGTTTTTTTTTTACTCAATATGATGGTATAACTGTCATACTAAATATAAAAGTTATATAAACATAACTCCAAAACCAAACATGCTTTATGTCTAAAAATTCCTGTAATATTGTTTCGGTGTGGGTTTTACCAGAATCAGGTATTTTGGTAAGGTTTACAAATACAAAAATTAGGTTTTACTCATAATGACAGTATACTGTCACATTCAAACTGACAGTTATTTAAACATAACTCCTAAACCACAAATACAAAATGGCTAATAATGCCTGGAGAAATGTATCTTTGTGAGTTTTCCTGGAACATTTTTTTTTTTATAAGGTTTGTAAAGACACAAGTTAGTTTTTTTTACTTAATATGACAGTATAACTGTCATACTAAATATGAAAGTTAATTAAACATAACTCCAAAACCAAACTTGCAAAACGTCTAAAAATGCCTGTAATATTGAATCTATGTGAGTTTTACCAGAATCAGGTGTTTAGGTAAGGTTTACAAATACAAAAATTTGGTTTTACTCATAATGACATATTCAAAATAACAGTTATTGAAACACAACTCCTAAACCAAACATGCAAAATGACTAATAATGCCTGGAGAAATGTATATTTGTGAATTTTACTTAAAAGAACTATTTTGTAAGAATTGTAAGGACAAAAGTTTTTTTTTTTTTACTGAATATGATGGTATAACTATCAAACTAAATATAAAAATAATATAAACATAATTCCAAAAACAAACTCCTAAACCAAACTTGCAATCCGTCTTAAACTGCCTGTAATATTGAATCTATTTGAGTTTTACCAGAATCAGGTATTTTTGTAAAGACACAAGTTAGGTTTTTTTTTTTACACAATTTAACAGTATAGCTGTCATACTATATATGAAAGTTATATAAACACAACTCCAAAACCAAATATGTAATCCGTCTAAAAATGCCTGTAATATTGAATACATGTGAGTTTTATCAGAATCAGGTATTTTGGCAAGGTTTACAAAAACAAAAATTAGGTTTTACTCATAGTGACAGTATAACTGCTACACTCAATATGACAGTTAATTAAACATAACTCCTAAAACACAAATGCAAAATGACTAATAATGCCTAGAGAAAGGTATATTTGTGAATTTTACTGGAAAACAATTTTTTGTAAGGTTTGTAAAGATACAAATTATTTTTTGTTTTTTACTCAATATGATGGTTTAACTTTCATACTAAATATGAAAGTTATATAAACATAACTCCAAAACCAAACATGTTTTATGTCTAAAAATTCCTGTAATATTGTATCAATGTGGGTTTGACCAGAATCAGGTATTTTGGTAAAGTTTACAAATACAAAAAATAGGTTTTACTCATAATGACAGTATAACTGCCACACTCAATATGACAGTTGTTTAAACATAACTCCAAAACCAAACATGATAAAAGGCTAATTATGCCTGGAGAAATTTATATTTGTGAGTTTTACTGAAAAAAAAAAAATATTTTGTAAGGTTTGTAAAGACACAAGTTAGTTTTTTTTACTCTGTATGACAGTATAACTGTCATACTAAATGTAAAATGTATATAAAAAAAACTCCAAAACCAAACATGCATTATGTCTAAAAATTGCTGTAACATTGCATCCATGTGAGTTTTACTAGAATCAGTTTTTTTTTTAAGGTTTTCAAATACAAAATATTGGTTTTACTCACTATGACAGTATGATGTCACATTCAAACTGACAGTTATTTAAACATAACTCCTAAACCACACATACAAAATGACTAATAATGCCTGGAGAAATGTATCTTTGTGAGTTTTACTGAAAAAAAAAAAATATATTTTGTAAGGTTTGTAAAGACACAAGTTAGTTTTTTTTACTCAATATGACAGTATAACTGTCATACTAAATATGAAAGTTATTTAAACATAACTCCAAAACCAAACATGCATCTTGTCTAAAAATGCCTGTAATATTTTATTTATGTGAGTTTTAGTACAATCAGGTATTTTGGTGAGGTTTACAAATACAAAAATAAGGTTTTACTCATAATGACAGTATAACTGCCACACTCAATATGGCAGTTATTTAAATATAACTACTAAACCACACATGCAAAATGGCTAATAATGCTTGGAAAAATGTGTATTTGTGAGTTTTACAGGAAAAAAAAAAAAAGTAAGGTTTGTAAGACACAAGTTATTTTTTTTACTCAATATGACATTATAACTGTCATACTAAATGTAAAAGTTATATAAACATAACTCCAAAACAAAACATGCATTATATCTAAAAATTCCTGTAATTTTGTATCCACGTGAGTTTTACTAGAATCAGTTGTTTTTGTAAGGTTTGCAAATACAAAATATTGGTTTTACTCACTAAGACAGTATACTGTCATATTGAGTAAAAAAAAAAAAAAACTTGTGTCATAACAAACCTTACAAAATATTTTTTTCCAGAAAAATTCACTGAGATACATTTCTCCAAGCATTATTAGTCATTTTGAATGTGTGGTTTAGGAGTTATGTTTAAATAACTGTCAGATTGAATGTGACAGTATATCATAGTGAGTAAAACCAATATTTTGTATTTGAAAAACTTACAAAAACAACTGATTCTAGTAAAACTCACATTGATACATCATTTCAGGCATTTTTAGACAAAATGCATGTTTGGTTTTGGAGTTATGTTTATATAACTTTTCCATTTTGTATGACAGTTATACAAACATATTGAATAAAAAAAACTATTTTGTGTCTTATCAAACCTTACAAAATATTTTTTTCCCTGTAAAATTCACAAAGATACATTTCTCCAGGCATTATTAGCCATTTTGCATGTGTGGTTTAGGAGTTATGTTAACATAACCGTCATATTGAGGGTGGCAGTTATACTGTCATTATGAGTAAAACCTAATTTTTGTATTTATAAACCTTACCAAAATTCCTGATTCTGGTAAAACTCACATAGATACAATATTACAGGCATTTTTAGACATAATGCATGTTTGGTTTTGGAGTTATGTTTATATAACTGTCATTTTGAATGTGGCAGTTATACTGTCTTTATGAGAAAAAAAACTAGCTTCTGTCTTTACAAACCTTAGAAAATATTTTTTTTTCCCAGTTAAACTCACAAAGATACATTTCCCCAGGGATTATTAGTCATTTAACGTGTTTGGTTTAGGAGTTATGTTAAATAACTGTCATATTGAGTGTGGCAGTTATACTGTCATTATGAGTAAAACCTATTTTTTGTATTTGTAAACCTTACCAAAATACCTGATTCTGGTAAAACCCACATCGATACAATATTACAGGAATTTTTAGACACAAAGTATGTTTGTTTTTGGAGTTATGTTTATATAACTTTTATATTTAGCATGACAGTTATACCATCGTATTGAGTAATAAAACACTAATTTGTATCTTTACAAACCTTACAAAATAATGTTTTCCAGTAAAATTCACAAATATACATTTCTCTAGGCATTATTAGTCATTTTGCATTTGTGTTTTAGGAGTTATGTTTAAATAACTGTCATATTGAGTGTGGCAGTTATACTGTCACTATGAGTAAAACCTAATTTTTTGATTTTTAAACCTTACCAAAATACCTGATTCTGATAAAACTCACATATAATAAATATTACAGACATTTTTAGACGGTTTGCATGTTTGGTTTTGGAGTTATGTTTATAAAACTTTCATATATGGTATGACAGCTATACTGTAAAATTAAGTTAAAATAACTAACGTGTGTCTTTACAAACCTTAAAAAATATTTGTTCCAGTAAAATTCACAAAGATACATTCCTCCAGGCATTATTAGCCATTTTGTCAGATTGATTGTGACATTATACTCTCATTATGAGAAAAACTAATTAACCTTACAAAAACAACTGATTCTAGTAAAACTCACGTAGATACAAAATTATAGGAATTTTTAGACATAATGCATGTTTGGTTTTGGAGTTATGTATAAATAATTGTCATATTGAATGTGGCAGTATACTGTCATTATGAGTAAAACCTAATGTTTGTATTTGTCAACCTTACCAAAATACCTGATTCTGGTAAAACTCAAAAAGATACAATATTACAGGCATTTTTAGACAAAATGCATTTTGGTTTTGGAGTTATGTTTATATAACTTTCATATTTAGTATGACAGTTATACCATCATATTAAATAAAAAAAATAACTTTTGTCTTTATAAACCTTACATATTATTTTTTTCCAGTAAAACTCACAAATATACTTTTCTCCAGGCATTATTAGTCATTTATCATGTTTGGTTTAGGAGTCATGTTTAAATAACTGTCATATACATGTTTGCAGTTATACTGTCATTATGAGTAAAACCCAAGTTTTGTATTTGTAAACCTTACCAAAATACCTGATTCTGGCAAAACTCACATAGATTCAATATTACAGGCAGTTTAAGACAGACTGCAAGTTTGGTTTAGGAGTTTGGTTTTGGAATTATGTTTATCTAACCTTCATATTTAGTATGACAGTTATACCATCATATTGAGTAAAAAAAAACAACTAACTTTTGTCTTTACAAACCTTACAAAATATTTTTTTTCTAGTAAAACTCACAAAGATTCATTTCTCCAGGCATCATTAGCCATTTAGCATATTTGGTTTAAGAATTATGTTTAAATAACTGTTATTTTGAATATGGCAGTTATACTGTCATTACGAGTGAAACCCAATTTTTGTATTTGTAAACCTTACCAAAATAACTGATTCTGGTAAAACTCACATATATTCAATATTACAGGCATTTTTAGACGGATTGCAAGTTTGGTTTTGGTGTTATATTTATTCAACTTTCATATTTAGTATGACAGTTATACTGTCATATTGAGTAAAAAAAGCTAACTTGTGTCTTTACAAACCTTACAAACTATTTTTTTCCTGTAAAACTTACAAAGATACATTTCTCCAGGCATTATTTGACATTTTGCTTGCATGGTTTAGGAGTTATGTTTAAATAACAGTCAGATTGAATGTGACAGTATACTGTCATAGTACTTTTTTACTCAATATGCCAGTAATGTTCTTAAAATCCTGAGATAATGCAAAAAAAGCAATAAAAATGTTTTTCAAGATAATTCCTACACCAAACATGCAACATGTCTAATAATGCCTGAAGACATGTATCTTTGTTAGTTTTACTAGAAAATGTATCTTTTGTAAGTTTTACAAAGACTCAAGTTAGTTTTAATAATAATATGACATACCAAATATGAAAGTTATATAAAGATAACTCCAAAACTAAACATGCATTATGTCAAAAAATGCCAAAAATATTGTATCTATGTGAGTTTTACAAGAATCAGTTAATTTGCTAAGGTGTACAATTACATAAATTAGGGGTTTACTCATAATGACGGATAACTGCTACATTCAATTTGACAGTTATTTAAACATAATTTTTAACCACACATGCAAAATAGGCTAATAAAGCCTAAAACAATGCATCCATGTGAGTTTTACTCGAAATATATGCTATTTTAAGGCTTGCAAACACAAAAAGTAGTTTTTTACTCATTATGACAGTAATTCCTACACCAAACATGCAACATGTCTAATAATGCGTGAACATGTGTATCTTTGTTAGTTTTACTAGAAAAATTATCTTTTGTAAGTTTTGCAAAGACGCAAGTTAGTTTTTTTAATACAATATGACAGTATATTTGTCATACTAAATATGAAATATATATGAACATAACTCCAAAATTGAACATGCATTATGTCTAAAAATGCTAAAATATTGTATATATGTGAGTTTCACCAGAATCAGGTAATTTGGTAAGGTTTACAAATACAAAAATTGTTTTTTTTTCTTCATAATGACAGTATAACTGCTACATTCAATTTGACTGTAATTTAAACATAACTTCCTAATCACACATGCAAATAGGTTAATAAAGCCTAAAACAATGCATCCTTGTGAGTTTTACTCGAAACATTTGCTATTTTAAGGCTTGCAAACACAAAAAGTAGTGTTTTACTCATGTCAGTAATGGTCTTAAAATCCTGAGATAATGCGAAATAAGCAATAAAAATGTTTTTCAACCTAATTCCTACACCAAACATGCAACATGTCTAATAATGCCTGAAGACATGTATCTTTGTTAGTTTTACTAGAAAAATTATCTTTTGTAAGTTTTGCAAAGAGGCTAGTTAGTTTTTTTAATTCAATATGACACTATAACTGTCATACCAAATATGAAAGTTATATAATCATAACTCCAAAACTAAACATGCATTATGTCTAAAAATAACCAAAATATTTTATCTATGTGAGTTTTAAAAGAATCAGTAAATGTGTTAAGGTGTACAAATACATAAATTAGTGGTTTACTCATAATGACAGATAACTGCTACATTCAATTTGACAGTTATTTAAACATAACTTCTAACCACACATGCAAAATAGGCTAATAAAGCCTAAAACAATACATCCATGTGAGCTTTACTCGATGCATATGCTATTTTAAGGCTTGCAAACACAAAAAGTCGTTTTTTACGCATTATGAAAGTAATGTTCTTAAAATCCTGAGATAATGCGAAATAAGCAATAAAAATGTTTTTCAACATATTTCCTACACCAAACATGCAACATGTCTAATAATGCGTGAAGATTTGTATCTTTGTTAGTTTTACAAGAAAAAATATCTTTTGTAAGTTTTGCAAAGAAGCAAATAAGTTTTTTTAATTCAATATGACAGTATAACTGTCTTACCAAATATGAAAGTTATATAAACCTAACTCCAAAACTGAACATGCATTATGTCCAAAATTGCCTGTAATATTGTATCTATGTGAGTTTCACCAGAATCAGTTAATTTGGCAAGCTGTACAATTACATAAATTAGGGGTTTACCCATAATGACAGATAACTGCTACATTCAATTTGACAGTTATTTAAACATAACTCCTAAACCAAACATGCTAAATGGTTAATAATGCCTGGAGAAATGTGAGTTTTACTAGAAAAAAATATTTTGTAAGGTTTGTAAAGAAAAAAGTTTTGTTTTTTTACTCAATATGAGGGTATAACTTTCAAACTAAATATAAAAGTAATATAAACATAATTCCAAAACCAAACTCCTAAACCAAACTTGCAATCCGTCTTAAACTGCCTGTAATATTGAATCTATATGAGTTTTACCAGAATCAGGTATTTTGGTAAGGTTTACAAATACAAAACTTGGGTTTTACTCATAATGACAGTATAACTGCATTATTTGATATGACAGTTATTTAAAACATAACTCCTAAACCAAACATGCTAAATGGCTATTAATGCCTGGAGAAATGTATACAAACATAACTCCAAAATCAAACATGCATTATGTCTAAAAATGCCTTTAGTATTGTATCTATATGAGTTTTACCAGAATCAGGTAATTTGGTAAGTTTGAAAAATACAAAAATTAGGTTTTACTCATAATGACAGTATACTGTCACATTTAATCTGACAAAATGGCTAATAATGCCTTGAGGAATGTATCTTTGTGAATTTTACTGGAAAAAATATTTTGTAAGGTTGTAAAGACACGATGTAGTTGTTTTTTTTTACACCATTTAACAGTATAGCTGTCTTACTATATATGAAAGTTATATAAACACAATTCCAAAACCAAATATGCAATCCGTCTAAAAATGCCTGTAATATTGAATACATGTGAGTTTTATCAGAATCAGGTATTTTGGTAAGGTTTACAAAAACAAAAATTAGGTTTTACTCATAGTGACAGTATAACTGCCACACTCAATATGACAGTTAATTAAACATAACTCCTAAAACACAAATGCAAAATGACTAATAATGCCTAGAGAAAGGTATATTTGTGAATTTTACTGGAAAACAATATTTTGTAAGGTTTGTAAAGATACAAATAATTTTTTGTTTTTTACTCAATATGATGGTATAACTTTCATACTAAATATGAAAGTTATATAAACATAACTCCAAAACCAAGTATGCTTTATGTCTAAAAATTCCTGTAATATTGTATCGTTGTGGGTTTTACCAGAATCAGGTATTTTGGTAAAGTTTACAAATACAAAAAATAGGTTTTACTCATAATGACAGTATAACTGCCACACTCAATATGACAGTTGTTTAAACATAACTCATAAACCAAACATGATAAATGGCTAATTATGCCTGGAGAAATGTATCTTTGTGAGTTTTACAGGGAACATTTTTTTTTGTTAGGTTTATAAAGACACAAGTTAGTTTTTTTTATTTAATATGATGGTATAACTGTCATACTAAATATAAAAGTTGTATAAACATAACTCCAAAACCAAACATGCATTATGTCTAAAAATGCCTGCAATATTGTATCTATGTCATTTTTACCAGAATCAGGTATTTTTGGTAAGGTTTACAAATACAAAAATTAGGTTTTTCTCACTATGACAGTATACTGTCACATTCAATCTGACAGTTATTTAAACATATTGTAACTCCTAAACCACAATTACAAAATGGCTATTAATGCCTGGAAAAATGTATCTTTTTGAGTTTTTCTGGAAAAAAAAAATGTTATAAGGTTTGTAAAGAAACATGTTAGTTTTTTTACTTAATATGACAGTATAACTGTCATTCTAAATATGAAAGTTAAATAAACATAACTCCAAAACCAAACTTGCAATACGTCTAAAAATGCCTGTAATATTGAATCTATGTGAGTTTTACCAGAATCAAGTATTTTGGTAAGGTTTACAAATACAAAAATTGGGTTTTACTCATAATGACAGTATAACTGCCATATTCAAAATAACAGTTTTTTAAACATAACTCCTAAACCAAACATGCTAAATGGCTAATAATGCCTGGAGAAATGTATCTTTGTGAGTTTTACTAGAAAACAAAACTTTGTAAGGTTTGTAAAGACAAAAGTTATTTTTTTTGATGGTATAACTGTCAAACTAAATATAAAAGTAATATAAACATAATTCCAAAACCAAACTCCTAAACCAAACTTGCAATCCGTCTTAAACTGCCTGTAATATTGAATCTCTCCGAGTTTTACCAGAATCAGGTATTTTGGTAAGATTTACATATACAAACTTGGGTTTTACGCATAATGACAGTATAACTGCATTATTTGATATGACAGTTATTTAAACATAACTCCTAAACCAAACATGATAAATGGCTAATAATGCCTGGAAAAATGTATATAAACAAAACTCCAAAACCAAACATGCATTATGTCTAAAAATGCCTGTAATATTGTATCTATGTGAGTTTTACCAGAATCAGGTATTTTGGTAAGGTTTATAAATACAAAATTTAGGTTTTACTCATAATGACAGTATAACTGCCATATTCAAAATAACAATTATTTAAATATAACTCCTCAACCAAACATGCTAAATTACTTTTAATGCCTGGAGAAATGTATACAAACATAAATCCAAAACCAAATATGCATTATGTCTAAAAATGCCTTTAGTATTGTATCTATGTGAGTTTTACCAGATTCAGATATTTTGGTAAGGTTGAAAAATACAAAAATTAGGTTTTACTCATAATGACAGTACAACTGCCACATTGACTGCCACCAAAAATGCATGATGTCTAAAAATGCCTATAATTTTGTATCCATGTGAGTTTTACTAGAATCAGTTGTTTTTGTAAGGTTTACAAATACAAAATATTAGTTTTACTCATAATGACAGTATACTGTCACATTTAATCTGACAAAATGGCTAATAATGCCTTGAGGAATGTATCTTTGTGAATTTTACTGGAAAAAATATTTTGTAAGGTTTGTAAAGACACGATTTAGTTGTTGTTTTTTTTACACAATTTAACAGTATAGCTGTCATACTATATATGAAAGTTATATAAACACAACTCCAAAACCAAATATGCAATCCGTCTAAAAATGCCTGTAATATTGAACACATGTGAGTTTTATCAAAATCAGGTATTTTGGTAAGGTTTACAAAAACAAAAATTAGGTTTTACTCATAGTGACAGTATAACTGCCACACTCAATATGACAGTTAATTAAACATAACTCCTAAAACACAAATGCAAAATGACTAATAATGCCTAGAGAAAGGTATATTTGTGAATTTTACTGGGAAACAATATTTTGTAAGGTTTGTAAAGATACAAATAATTTTTTGTTTTTTACTCAATATGATGGTATAACTTTCATACTAAATATGAAAGTTATATAAACATAACTCCAAAACCAAACATGCTTTATGTCTAAAAATTCCTGTAATATTGTATCGATGTGGGTTTTACCAGAATCAGGTATTTTGGTAAAGTTTACAAATACAAAAAATAGGTTTTACTCATAATGACAGTATAACTGCCACACTCAATATGACAGTTGTTTAAACATAACTTCTAAACCAAACATGATAAATGGCTAATTATGCCTGGAGAAATGTATCTTTGTGAGTTTTACTGGAAACATTTTTTTTGGTAAGGTTTATAGAGACACGTTTTTTTTTTTTTTTTACTCAATAGGATGGTATAACTGTCATACTAAATATAAAAGTTGTATAAACATAACTCCAAAACCAAACATGCATTATGTCTAAAAATGCCTGCAATATTGTATCTATGTGATTTTTACCAGAATCAGGTATTTTTGGTAAGGTTTACAAATACAAAAATTAGGTTTTTCTCACTATGACAGTATACTGTCACATTCAATCTGACAGTTATTTAAACATATTGTAACTCCTAAACCACAATTACAAAATGGCTAATAATGCCTGGAAAAATTTATCTTTTTGAGTTTTTCTGGAAAAAAAAAATGTTATAAGGTTTGTAAAGAAACATGTTAGTTTTTTTACTTAATATGACAGTATAACTGTCATTCTAAATATGAAAGTTAAATAAACATAACTCCAAAACCAAACTTGCAATACGTCTAAAAATGCCTGTAATATTGAATCTATGTGAGTTTTACCAGAATCAGGTATTTTGGTAAGATTTACAAATACAAACTTGGGTTTTACTCATAATGACAGTATAACTGCATTATTTGATATGACAGTTATTTAAACATAACTCCTAAACCAAACATAATACATGGCTAATAATGCCTGGAAAAATGTATATAAACAAAACTCCAAAACCAAACATGCATTATGTCTAAAAATGCCTGTAATATTATAGAATATTTATAGTATTTTGGTAAGGTTTACAAATACAAAAATTGGGTTTTACTCATAATGACAGTATAACTGCCATATTCAAAATAACAGTTTTTTAAACATAACTCCTTAACCAAACATGCTAAATGGCTAATAATGCCTGGAGAAATGTATCTTTGTGAGTTTTACTAGAAAACAAAACTTTGTAAGGTTTGTAAAGACAAAAGTTATTTATTTTTTTTACTCAATATGATGGTATATAACTGTCGAACTAAATATAAAAGTAATATAAACATAATTCCAAAACCAAACTCCTAAACCAAACTTGCAATCCGTCTTAAATATATTGTATGTATGTGAGTTTTACCAGAATCAGGTATTTTGGTAAGGTTTATAAATACAAAATTTAGGTTTTACTCATAATGACAGTATAAATGCCATATTCAAAATAACAATTATTTAAATATAACTCCTCAACCAAACATGCTAAATTGCTATTAATGCCTGGAGAAATGTATACAAACATAACTCCAAAACCAAATATGCATTATGTCTAAAAATGCCTTTAGTATTGTATCTATGTGAGTTTTACCAGATTCAGATATTTTGGTAAGGTTGAAAAATACAAAACTTAGGTTTTACTCATAATGACAGTATAACTGCCACATTGACTGCCACCAAAAATGCATGATGTCTAAAAATGCCTATAATTTTGTATCCATGTGAGTTTTACTAGAATCAGTTGTTTTTCTAAGGTTTACAAATACAAAAATAAGGTTTTACTCACTATGACAGTATACTGTCACATTCAATCTGACAGTTATTTAAACATACTGTAACTCCTAAACCACAATTACAAAATGGCTAATAATGCCTGGAAAAATGAATCTTTGTGAGTTTTTCTGGAATTTGTTTTTTTTAGTAAGGTTTGTAAAGAAACAAGTTTGTTTTTTTACTTAATATGACAGTATAACTGTCATACTAAATATGAAAGTTAAATAAACATAACTCCAAAACCAAACTTGCAGTACGTCTAAAAATGCCTTTAGTATTGTATCTATGTGAGTTTTACCAGAATCAGGTATTTTATTAAGGTTTACATATACACAAATTAGGTTTTACTCATAATGACAGTATAACTGCCACATTTAATAGGACAGTTATGTAAACATAACTCCTATATGCATGCAAAATGGTTAATAATGCCTGGAGAAATGTATATTTGTGATTTTTACTAGAAAAAAATATTTTGTCAGGTTTTGTAAAGTTAGTTTTTTTTTACTCAATATGATGGTATAACTGTCATACTAAATATGAAAGTTATATAAACATAATTCCAAAACCAAACTCCTAAACCAAACTTGCAATCTGTCTTAAACTGCCTGTAATATTGAATCTATGTGAGTTTTACCAGAATCAGTTATTTTGGTAAGGTTTACAAATACAAAACTTGGGTTTTACTCATAATGACAGTATAACTGCAACATTTGATATGACAGTTATTTAAACATAACTCCTAATCCAAACATGATAAATGGCTAATAATGCCTGGAGAAATGTATCATTGTAAGTTTTACTGGAAACAAATAATTTGTAAGGTTTATAAAAACACAAGTTAGTTTTTTTTATTTAATTTGATGGTATAACTGTCATTCTAAATATGAAAATTATATAAACATAACTCCAAAACCAAATATGCATTGTGTTTAAAAATGCCTGTAATATTGTATCTATGTGAGTTTTACCAGAATCAGGTATTTTGGTAATGTTGACAAACACAAAAATTAGGTTTTACTCATAACGACAGTATAACTGCCACATTGACTGCCACCAAACATGCATTATGTCTAAAAATGCTTATAATTTTGTATCCATGTGAGTTTTACTCGAATCAGTTGTTTTTGTAAGGTTTACAACTACAAAATATTAGTTTTACTCATAATGACAGTATACTGTCACAATTAATCTGACAAAATGGCTAATAATGCCTTGAGGAATGTATCTTTGTGAGTTTTACTGGAAACAATATTTTGTAAGGTTTGTAAAGACACAAGTTAGTTGTTTTTTTTACACAATTTAACAGTATAGCTGTCATACTATATATGAAAGTTATATAAACATAATTCCAAAACCAAATATATATGAGTTTTATCATAATTAGGTATTTTGGTAAGGTTTACAAATACAAAAATTAGGTTTTACTCATAGTGACAGTATAACTGCCACACTCAATATGACAGTTAAATAAACATAACTCCTAAAACTCAAATGCAAAATGACTACTAATGCCTAGAGAAATGTATATTTGTGAATTTTACTGGAAAACAATATTTTGTAAGGTTTGTAAAGATACAAATTAGTTTTTTTTTACTCAATATGATGGTATAACTGTCATATTAAATATGAAAGTTATATAAACATAACTTCAAAACCAAACATGCTTTATGTCTAAAAATTCCTGTAATATTGTATCGATGTGGGTTTTACCAGAATCAGGTATTTTGGTAAGGTTGACAAATAAAAAAAATAGGTTTTACTCATAATGACAGTATAACTGCCACACTCAATATGAAAGTTATTTAAACATAACTCCTAAACCAAACATGATAAATGACTAATTATGCCTGGAGAAATGTATCTTTTTGAGTTTTACTGGGAAAAAACAAATTGTAAGGTTTATAAAGACACAAGTTATTTTTTTTTTACTCAATATGATGGTATAACTGTCATACTAAATATGAAAGTTGTATAAACATAACTCCAAAACCAAACATGCATTATGTCTAAAAATGCCTGCAATATTGTATCTATGTGATTTTTACCAGAATCAGGTATTTTTGGTAAGGTTTACAAATACAAAATTTAGGTTTTACTCACTATGACAGTATACTGTCACATTCAATCTGACAGTTAATTAAACTTGACTCCTAAACCACAAATACAAAATGGCTAATAATGCCTGGAGAAATGTATCTTTGTGAGTTTTCCTGGAAAAAAAAAAAAAATGTATAAGGTTTGTAAAGACACAAGTTAGTTTTTTTACTTAATATGACAGTAAAACTGTCATACTAAATATGAAAGTTAAATAAACATAACTCCAAAACCAAACTTGCAATACGTCTAAAAATGCCTGGAATATCGAATCTATGTGAGTTTTACCAGAATCAGGTATTTTGGTAAGGTTTACAAATACCAAAATTGGGTTTTACTCATAATGACAGTATATCTGCCATATTCAAAATAACAGTTATTTAAACATAACTCCTAAACCAAACATGCTAAATAGCTAATAATGCCTGGAGAAATGTATCTTTGTGAGTTTTACTAGAAAAACATAATTTGTAAGGTTTGTAAAGACAAAAGTTATTTATTTTTTTTACTCAATATGATGGTATAACTGTCAAACTAAATATAAAAGTAATATAAACATCATTCCAAAACCAAACTCCTAAACCAAACTTGCAATCCGTCTTAAACTGCCTGGAATATTGAATCTATATGAGTTTTACCAGATTCGGGTATTTTGGTAAGGTTTACAAATACAAAACTTGGGTTTTACTCATAATGACAGTATAACTGCATTATTTGATACAACAGTTATTTAAACGTAACTCCTAAACCAAACATGATAAATAGCTAATAATGCCTGGAAAAATGTATACAAACATAACTCCAAAACCAAACATGCATTATGTCTAAAAATGCCTGTAATATTGTATCTATGTGAGTTTTACCAGAATCAGGAATTTTGGTAAGGTTTATAAATACAAAAATTAGGTTTTACTCATAATGACAGTATAATTGCCACCCTCAATATGACGGTTATGTTAACATAACTCCTAAACCACACATGAAAAATGGCTAATAATGCCTGGAGAAATGTATCTTTGTGAGTTTTACAGGGAAAAAAATATTTTGTAAGGTTTGATAAGACAGAAAATAGTTTTTTTTATTCAATATGTTTGTATAACTGTCATAATAAATGTAAAAGTTATATAAACATAACTCCAATATCAAACATGCAATCCGTCTAAAAGGCCTGTAATATTGAATCTATGTGAGTTTTACTAGAATCAGGTATTTTTTTAAGGTTTACAAATACAAAAATTAGGTTTTACTCACTATGACAGTATACTGTCACATTCAATCTGACTGTTATCCATCCATCCATTTTCTACCGCTTATTCCCTTTGGGGTCGCGGGGGGCGCTGGAGCCTATCTCAGCTACAATCGGGCGGAAGGCGGGGTACACCCTGGACAAGTCGCCACCTATTTTTTGTATTTGTAAACCTTACCAAAATGCCTGATTCTGGTAAAACTCATATAGATACAATATTACAGGAATTTTTAGACATAAAACATGTTTGGTTTAGGAGTTATGTTTAAATAACTGTCAGATTGAATGTGACAGTATACTGTCATAGTGAGTTAAACCAATATTTTGTATTTGCAAACCTTACAAAAACAACTGATTCTAGTTAAACTCACATGAATACAATATTACAGGCATTTTTAGACATAATGCATGTTTGGTTTTGGAGTTATGTTTATAATTTTTTTACATTTAGTATGACAGTTTTACTGTCATATTGAGTAAGAAAAAAATAACTTGTGTCTTTACAAACCCATTCATCCATCCATTTTCTACCGCTTATTCCCTTTTTGGTTGTGGGGGGGGCGCTGGAGCCTATCTCAGCTACAATCGGGCGGAAGGCGGGGTACACCCTGGACAAGTCGCCATCTCATCGCAGTCTTTACAAACCTTACAAAATTGTAAAACTTAAAAAGATACATTTCTCCAGGCATTATTAACCATTTTGCATGTGTGGTTTAGGAGTTATGTTTACATAACTGTCATATTGAATGTGGCAGTTATGTTGTCATTATGAGTAAAACCTATTTTTTGTTTTTGTAAACCTTACCAAAATACCTGATTCTAGTAAAACGAACATAGATTCATTGGTTTTGGAGTTATGTTAATACAACTTTCATATTTAGTATGACAGTTTATCATCATATTGAGTAATATGAGTAATAATGACAGTATAACTGCCACATTGACTGCCACCAAAAATGCATGATGTCTAAAAATGCCTATAATTTTGTATCCATGTGAGTTTTACTAGAATCAGTTTTTTTTGTAAGGTTTACAGATACAAAATATTAGTTTTACTCATAATGACAGTATACTGTCACATTTAACCTGACAAAATGGCTAATAATGCCTTGAGGAATGTATCTTTGTGAATTTTACTGGAAAAAATATTTTGTAAGGTTTGTAAAGACACGATTTAGTTGTTGTTTTTTTACACAATTTAACAGTATAGCTGTCATACTATATATGAAAGTTATATAAACACAACTCCAAAACCAAACATGCAATCCGTCTAAAAATGCCTGTAATATTGAACACATGTGAGTTTTATCAGAATCAGGTATTTTGGTAAGGTTTACAAAAACAAAAATTAGGTTTTACTCATAGTGACAGTATAACTGCCACACTCAATATGACAGTTAATTAAACATAACTCCTAAAACACAAATGCAAAATGACTAATAATGCCTAGAGAAAGGTATATTTGTGAATTTTACTGGAAAACAATATTTTGTAAGGTTTGTAAAGATACAAATAATTTTTTGTTTTTTACTCAATATGATGGTATAACTTTCATACTAAATATGAAAGTTATATAAACATAACTCCAAAACCAAACATGCATTATGTCTAAAAATGCCTGCAATATTGTATCTATGTGATTTTTACCAGAATCAGGTATTTTTGGTAAGGTTTACAAATACAAAAATTAGGTTTTTCTCACTATGACAGTATACTGTCACATTCAATCTGACAGTTATTTAAACATATTGTAACTCCTAAACCACAATTACAAAATGGCTAATAATGCCTGGAAAAATGTATCTTTTTGAGTTTTTCTGGGGAAAAAAATGTTATAAGGTTTGTAAAGAAACATGTTAGTTTTTTTTACTTAATATGACAGTATAACTATCATTCTAAATATGAAAGTTCAATAAACATAACTCCAAAACCAAACTTGCAATACGTCTAAAAATGCCTGTAATATTGAATATATGTGAGTTTTACCAGAATCAAGTATTTTGGTAAGGTTTACAAATACAAAAATTGGGTTTTACTCATAATGACAGTATAACTGCCATATTCAAAATGACAGTTTTTTAAACATAACTCCTAAACCAAACATGCTAAATGGCTAATAATGCCTGGAGAAATGTATCTTTGTGAGTTTTACTAGAAAACAAAACTTTGTAAGGTTTGTAAAGACAAAAGTTATTTTTTTTTTACTCAATATGATGGTATATAACTGTCAAACTAAATATAAAAGTAATATAAACATAATTCCAAAACCAAACTCCTAAACCAAACTTGCAATCCGTCTTAAACTGCCTGTAATATTGAATCTATCTGAGTTTTACCAGAATCAGGTATTTTGGTAAGATTTACAAATACAAACTTGGGTTTTACTCATAATGACAGTATAACTGCATTATTTGATATGACAGTTATTTAAACATAACTCCTAAACCAAACATAATAAATGGCTAATAATGCCTGGAAAAATGTATATAAACAAAACTCCAAAACCAAACATGCATTATGTCTAAAAATGCCTGTAATATTGTATGTATGTGAGTTTTACCAGAATCAGGTATTTTGGTAAGGTTTATAAATACAAAATTTAGGTTTTACTCATAATGACAGTATAAATGCCATATTCAAAATAACAATTATTTAAATATAACTCCTCAACCAAACATGCTAAATTGCTATTAATGCCTGGAGAAATGTATACAAACATAACTCCAAAACCAAATATGCATTATGTCTAAAAATGCCTTTAGTATTGTATCTATGTGAGTTTTACCAGATTCAGATATTTTGGTAAGGTTGAAAAATACAAAAATTAGGTTTTACTCATAATGACAGTATAACTGCCACATTGACTGCCACCAAAAATGCATGATGTCTAAAAATGCCTATAATTTTGTATCCATGTGAGTTTTACTAGAATCAGTTGTTTTTGTAAGGTTTACAAATACAAAATATTAGTTTTACTCATAATGACAGTATACTGTCACATTTAATCTGACAAAATGGCTAATAATGCCTTGAGGAATGTATCTTTGTGAATTTTACTGGAAAAAATATTTTGTAAGGTTTGTAAAGACACGATTTAATTGTTGTTTTTTTACACAAATTAACAGTATAGCTGTCATACTATATATGAAAGTTATATAAACACAACTCCAAAACCAAATATGCAATCCGTCTAAAAATGCTTGTAATATTGAATACATGTGAGTTTTATCAGAATCAGGTATTTTGGTAAGGTTTACAAAAACAAAAAATAGGTTTTACTCATAGTGACAGTATAACTGCCACACTCAATATGACAGTTAATTAAACATATCTCCTAAAACACAAATGCAAAATGACTAATAATGCCTATAGAAAGGTATATTTGTGAATTTCACTGGAAAACAATATTTTTTAAGGTTTGTAAAGATACAAATTATTTTTTGTTTTTTACTCAATATGATGGTATAACTTTCATACTAAATATGAAAGTTATATAAACATAACTCCAAAACCAAACATGCTTTATGTCTAAAAATTCCTGTAATATTGTATCGATGTAGGTTTTACCAGAATCAGGTATTTTGGTAAAGTTTACAAATACAAAAAATAGGTTTTGCTCATAATGACAGTATAACTGCCACACTCAATATGACAATTGTTTAAACATAACTTCTAAACCAAACATGATAAATGGCTAATTATGCCTGGAGAAATGTATCTTTGTGGGTTTTACTGGAAACATTTTTTTTTGGTAAGGTTTATAAAGACACGTTTTTGTTTTTTTTTACTCAATAGGATGGTATAACTGTCATACTAAATATAAAAGTTGTATAAACATAACTCCAAAACCAAACATGCATTATGTCTAAAAACGCCTGCAATATTGTATCTATGTGATTTTTACCAGAATCAGGTATTTTTGGTAAGGTTTACAAATACAAAATTTAGGTTTTACTCACTATGACAGTATACTGTCACATTCAATCTGACAGTTAATTAAACATGACTCCTAAACCACAAATACAAAATGGCTAATAATGCCTGGAGAAATGTATCTTTGTGAGTTTTCCTGGAAAAAAAATAAAAAATGTATAAGGTTTGTAAAGACACAAGTTAGTTTTTTTTACTTAATATGACAGTAAAACTGTCATACTAAATATGAAAGTTAAATAAACATAACTCCAAAACCAAACTTGCAATACGTCTAATAATGCCTGGAATATCGAATCTATGTGAGTTTTACCAGAATCAGGTATTTTGGTAAGGTTTACAAATACCAAAATTGGGTTTTACTCATAATGACAGTATATCTGCCATATTCAAAATAACAGTTATTTAAACATAACTCCTAAACCAAACATGCTAAATAGCTAATAATGCCTGGAGAAATGTATCGTTGTGAGTTTTACTAGAAAAACATAATTTGTAAGGTTTGTAAAGACAAAAGTTATTTATTTTTTTTACTCAATATGATGGTATAACTGTCAAACTAAATATAAAAGTAATATAAACATCATTCCAAAACCAAACTCCTAAACCAAACTTGCAATCCGTCTTAAACTGCCTGGAATATTGAATCTATATGAGTTTTACCAGATTCGGGTATTTTGGTAAGGTTTACAAATACAAAACTTGGGTTTTACTCATAATGACAGTATAACTGCATTATTTGATACAACAGTTATTTAAACGTAACTCCTAAACCAAACATGATAAATAGCTAATAATGCCTGGAAAAATGTATACAAACATAACTCCAAAACCAAACATGCATTATGTCTAAAAATGCCTGTAATATTGTATCTATGTGAGTTTTACCAGAATCAGGAATTTTGGTAAGGTTTATAAATACAAAAATTAGGTTTTACTCATAATGACAGTATAATTGCCACCCTCAATATGACGGTTATGTTAACATAACTCCTAAACCACACATGCGAAATGGCTAATAATGCCTGGAGAAATGTATCTTTGTGAGTTTTACAGGGAAAAAAATAATTTGTAAGGTTTGATAAGACACAAAATAGTTTTTTTTATTCAATATGTTTGTATAACTGTCATAATAAATGTAAAAGTTATATAAACATAACTCCAATACCAAACATGCAATCCGTCTAAAATGCCTGTAATATTGAATCTATGTGAGTTTTACTAGAATCAGGTATTTTTTTAAGGTTTACAAATACAAAAATTAAGTTTTACTCACTATGACAGTATACTGTCACATTCAATCTGACTGTTATCCATCCATCTATTTTCTACCGCTTATTCCCTTTGGGGTCGCAGGGGGCGCTGGAGCCTATCTCAGCTACAATCGGGCGGAAGGCGGGGTACACCCTGGACTATTTTTTGTATTTGTAAACCTTACCAAAATGCCTGGTTCTGGTAAAACTCATATAGATACAATATTACAGGAATTTTTAGACATAAAACATGTTTGGTTTAGGAGTTATGTTTAAATAACTGTCAGATTGAATGTGACAGTATACTGTCATAGTGAGTTAAACCAATATTTTGTATTTGCAAACCTTACAAAAACAACTGATTCTAGTTAAACTCACATGAATACAATATTACAGGCATTTTTAGACATAATGCATGTTTAGTTTTGGAGTTATGTTTATAATTTGTTTACATTTAGTATGACAGTTTTACTGTCATATTGAGTAAGAAAAAAATAACTTGTGTCTTTACAAACCCATTCATCCATCCATTTTCTACCGCTTATTCCTTTTTTGGTTGTGGGGGGGCGCTGGAGCCTATCTCAGCTACAATCGGGCGGAAGGCGGGGTACACCCTGGACAAGTCGCCATCTCATCGCAGTCTTTACAAACCTTACAAAATTGTAAAACTTAAAAAGATTCATTTCTCCAGGCATTATTAACCATTTTGCATGTGTGGTTTAGGAGTTATGTTTACATAACTGTCATATTGAATGTGGCAGTTATACTGTCATTATGAGTAAAACCTATTTTTTGTTTTTGTAAACCTTACCAAAATACCTGATTCTAGTAAAACGAACATAGATTCATTGGTTTTGGAGTTATGTTAATATAACTTTCATATGACAGTTTATCATCATATTGAGTAAAAAATTTAACTTGTATCTTTATAAACCTTACAAATTCGTTTTTTCCAGTAAAACTCACAAAGATACATTTCTCCAGGCATTATTAACCATTTTGCATGTGTGGTATAGGAGTTATGTTTACATAACTGTCATATTAAACGTGGCAGTTATACTGTCATTATGAGTAAAACCAAATTTGTGTATATTTAAACCTTACCAAAATACCTGATTCTGGTAAAACTCACATAGATACAATATTACAGGCATTTTTAGACGTATTGCAAGTTTGGTTTTGGAGTTATGTTTATTTAACTTTTATATTTAGTATGCCAGTTATACTGTCACAATAAGTAAAAAACTAACTTGTGTCTTTACAAACCTTACCATTTTTTATTTTTTTTTCCAGGAAAACTCACAAAGATACATTGCTCCAGGCATTATTAGCCATTTTGCATTTGTGGTTTAGGAATTATGTTTAAATACCTGTCATGTTAAATGTGGCAGTTATATTGTCATTATGAGTAAAAACTATTTTTTTGTATTTGTATACCTTACCAAAATACCTGATTCTGGTAAAATTCACATAGATACAATATTACAGGAATTTTTAGACATAAAACATGTTTGGTTTTGGAGTTATGTTTATATAACTTTCATATTTAGTATGACAGTTATACCATTATATTGAGTAAAAAAAACAAACGTGTCTTTATAAACCTTTTTTTTTTTTTTGCAGCAGCAAAACTCACAAATATACATTTCTCCAGGTATAATTAGCCATTCATCATGTTTGGTTTAGGAGTTATGTTTAAATAACTGTCATAATGAGTGTGGCAGTTATACTGTCATTATGAGTAAAACCTAGATTTTGTATTTGTAAACCTTATCAAAATACCTGATTCTGGTAAAAATCACATAGATACAATATTACAGGCATTTTTAGACATAATGCATGTTTGGTTTTGGAGTTATGTTTATACAACTTTCATATTTAGTTTGACAGTTAAACCATTATATTGAGTAAAAAAAATTAACTTGTGTCTTTATAAACCTTACTTTTATTTTTTTCCCAGTAAAACTCACAAAAATACATTTCTCCAGGTATAATTAGCCATTTATCATGTTTGGTTTAGGAGTTATGTTTAAACAACTGTCATATTGAGTGTGGCAGTTATACTGTCGTTATGAGTAAAACCTATTTTTTGTACCACATCGATACAATATTACAGGAATTTTTAGACATAAAGCATGTTTGGTTTTGGAGTTATGTTTATAAAACTTTCATATTTAGTATGAAAGTTATACCATCAAATTGAGTAAAAAAACAAACTAATTTGTATTTTTACAAACCTTACAAAATATTGTTTTCCAGTAAAATTTACAAATATACCTTTCTCTAGGCATTATTAGTCTTTTGCATTTGTGTTTTAGGAGTTATGTTTAAATAACTGTCATATTGAGTGTGGCAGTTATACTGTCACTATGAGTAAAACCTAATTTTTGTTTTTGTAAACCTTACCAAAATACCTGATTCTGATAAAACTCACATATTGCATATTTGGTTTTGGAGTTGTGTTTATATAACTTTCATATATAGTATGACAGCTATACTGTAAAATTGTGTAAAAAAAAACAACCTAACTCTTGTCTATACAAACCTTACAAAATATTTTTTCCAGTAAAACTCACAAAGATACATTCCTCAAGGCATTATTAGCCATATTGTCAGATTGATTGTGACAGTATACTGTCATTATGAGTAAAACTAATATTTTGTATTTGTAAACCTTACAAAAACAACTGATTCTAGTAAAACTCACATGGATACAAAATTATAGGCATTTTTAGACAAAATGCATGTTTGGGGGCAGTCAATGTGGCAGTTATACTGTCATTATGAGTAAAACCTAATTTTTGTATTTTTCAACCTTACCAAAATACCTGATTCTGGTAAAACTCACATAGATACAATATTACCCGCATTTTTAGACATAATGCATGTTTGGTTTTGGAGTTATGTTCATATAAAATGTACATTTATTATGACAGTTATACAAACATATTGAATAAAAAAAACTAACTTGTGTCTTTACAAACCTTACAAAATATTTTTATTTTCCAGTTAAATTCACAAACATACCTTTCTCCAGGCAGAATTAGCCATTTAGCATGTTTAAATTAGGACTTATGTTTAAATAACTGTAATTTTGAACGAGGCAGTTATACTGTCATTATGAGTAAAACCTACTTTTTGTATTTGTAAACCTTACCAAAATACCTGATTCTGGTCAAACTCACATAGATTTAATATTACAGGCATTTTTAGACATAATGCATGTTTGGTTTTGGCGTTATGTTTATATAACTGTCATTTTGAATGTGGCAGTTATACTGTCATTATGAGTAAAAAAATTAACTTCTGTCTTTACAAAACTTACAAAATATTTTTTTTCCAGTTAAACTCACAAAGATACATTTCCCCAGGCATTATTAGCCATTTAACATGTTTGGTTTAGGAGTTATGTTTGAATAACTGTCATATTGAGTGTGGCAGTTATACTGTCATTATGAGTAAAACCTATTTTTTGTATTTGTAAACCTTACCAAAATACCTGATTCTGGTAAAACCCACATCGATACAATATTACAGGAATTTTTAGACATAACACATGTTTGGTTTTGGAGTTATGTTTATAAAACTTTCATATATAGTATGACAGCTATACTGTAAAATTAAGTAAAAAAAACTAACGTGTGTCTTTACAAACCTTACAAAAAAAAAATTTCCAGTAAAATTCACAAAGATACATTCCTCCAGGCATTATTAGCCATTTTGTCAGATTGATTGTGACAGTATACTCTCATTATGAGAAAAACTAATATTTTGTATTTGTAAACATTACAAAAACAACTGATTCTAGTAAAAATCACGTAGATACAAAATTATAGGAATTTTTAGACATAATGCATGTTTGGTTTTGGAGTTTTGTTTAAATAATTGTCATATTGAATGTGGCAGTATACTGTCATTATGAGTAAAACCTAATGTTTGTATTTGTCAACCTTACCAAAATACCTGATTCTGGTAAACCTCAAAAAGATACAATATTACAGGCATTTTTAGACAAAATGCATTTTGGTTTTGGAGTTATGTTTATAAAACTTTCATATTTAGTATGACAGTTATACCATCGTATTAAATTAAAAAAAATAACTTGTGTCTTTAAAAACCTTACACATTATTTTTTTTTCCAGTAAAACTCACAAAGATACATTTCCCCAGGCATTATTAGCCATTTAACATGTTTGGTTTAGGAGTTATGTTTGAATAACTGTCATATTGAGTGTGGCAGTTATACTGTCATTATGAGTAAAACCTATTTTTTGTATTTGTAAACCTTACCAAAATACCTGATTCTGGTAAAACCCACATCGATACAATATTACAGGAATTTTTAGACATAACACATGTTTGGTTTTGGAGTTATGTTTATAAAACTTTCATATATAGTATGACAGCTATACTGTAAAATTAAGTAAAAAAAACTAACGTGTGTCTTTACAAACCTTACAAAAAAAAAATTTCCAGTAAAATTCACAAAGATACATTCCTCCAGGTATTATTAGCCATTTTGTCAGATTGATTGTGACAGTATACTCTCATTATGAGAAAAACTAATATTTTGTATTTGTAAACATTACAAAAACAACTGATTCTAGTAAAAATCACGTAGATACAAAATTATAGGAATTTTTAGACATAATGCATGTTTGGTTTTGGAGTTTTGTTTAAATAATTGTCATATTGAATGTGGCAGTATACTGTCATTATGAGTAAAACCCAAGTTTTGTATTTGTAAACCTTACCAAAATACCTGATTCTGGCAAAATTCACATAGATTCAATATTACAGGCAGTTTAAGACAGACTGCAAGTTTGGTTTAGGAGTTTCGTTTTGGAATTATGTTTATCTAACTTTCATATTTAGTATGACAGTTATACCATCATATTGAGTAAAAAAAACAACTAACTTTTGTCTTTACAAACCTTACAAAATATTTTTTTTCTAGTAAAACTCACAAAGATTCATTTCTCCAGGCATTAATAGCCATTTAGCATATTTGGTTTAGGAGTTATGTTTAAATAACTGTTATTTTGAATATGGCAGTATAGTGTCATTATGAGTAAAACCCAATTTTTGTATTTGTAAACCATACCAAAATAACTTATTCTGGTAAAACTCACATATATTTAATATTACAGGCATTTTTAGACGGATTGCAAGTTTGGTTTTGGTGTTATATTTATTCAACTTTCATTTTTAGTATGACAGTTATACTGTCATATTGAGTAAAAAAAAGTTAACTTGTGTCTTTACAAACTATTTTTTTTCCTGTAAAACTTACAAAGATACATTTCTCCAGGCATTATTTGACATTTTGCTTGCATGGTTTAGGAGTTATGTTTAAATAACAGTCAGATTGAATGTGAGAGTATACTGTCATAGTAGTTTTTTACTCAATATGCCAGTAATGTTCTTAAAATCCTGAGATAATGCGAAAAAAGCAATAAAAATGTTTTTCAACATAATTCCTACACCAAACATGCAACATGTCTAATAATGCCTGAAGACATGCATCTTTGTTAGTTTAACTAGAAAATGTATCTTTTGTAAGTTTTGCAACGACGCAAGTTAGTTTTTTTAATTCAATATAACCGTATAACTGTCAAACTAAATGTAAAAGTTATATAAACATAACTCCAAAAATGAACATGCATTATGACTGAAAATGCCTAAAATATTGTATCTATGTGAGTTTTACCAGAATAAGGTAATTTTGTAAGGTTTACAAATACAAAAATTGGGTTTTTTTCTCATAATGATAGTAGAACTGCTATATTCAATTTGACAGTTATTTAAACATAACTTCCTAACCACACATGCAAATAGGCTAATAAAGCCTAAAACAATGCATCCTTGTGAGTTTTACTCGCAACATATGCTATTTTAAGGCTTGCAAACACAAAAAGTAGTTTTTTACTCATTATGACAGTAATGTTCTTAAAATCCTGAGATAATGCGAAATAGGCAATAAAAATGTTTTTCATCATAATGTCTAATAATGCGTGGATACATGTATCTTTGTTAGTTATACTAGAAAAATTATCTTTTGTAAGTTTTACAAAGACTCAAGTTAGTTTTTTTAATCCAATATGACAGTATAACTGTCATACCAAATATGAAAGTTATATAAACATAACTCCAAAACTGAACAAGCATTATGTCTAAAAATGCCTAAAATATTGTATCTATGTGAGTTTTACAACAATCAGTTATTTTGGTAAGGTGTACAATTACATAAACTAGGGGTTTACTCATAATGACAGATAACTGCTACATACAATTTGACAGTTATTTAAACATAACTTCCTAATCACACATGCAAATAGGTTAATAAAGCCTAAAACAATGCATCCTTGTGAGTTTTCCTCGAAACATTTGCTATTTTAAGGCTTGCAAACACAAAAAGTAGTTTTTTACTCATCATGACAGTAATGTTCTTAAATCAAATCAAATCAAATCAACTTTATTTATAGAGCACATTTAAAATTTACCACAGGGGTAGTCAAAATCCTGAGATAATGCGAAATAAGCAATAAAAATGTTTTTCAACATAATTCCTACACCAAACATGCATCAATTCTAATAATGCCTGAAGACATGTATCTTTATTAGTTTTACTAGAAAAATTATCTTTTGTAAGTTTTGCAAAGAAGCAAATAAGTTTTTTTAATTCAATATGAAAGTACAACTGTCATACCAAATATGAAAGTTATATAAATATAACTCCAAAACTAAACATGCATTATGTCTAAAAATGCCTAAAATATTGTATCTATGTGAGTTTTACAAGAATCAGTTAATTTGGTAAGGTGTACAATTACATAAACTAGGTGTTTGCTCATAATGACGGATAACTGCTACATACAATTTGACAGTTATTTAAACTTAACTTCTAACCACACTCGCAAAAAAGGGTAATAAAGCCTAAAACAATGCATCCATGTGAGTTTTACTCGAAACATATGCTATTTTAAGGCTTGCAAACACAAAAAGTAGTTTTTTACTCATTATGACAGTAATATTCTTAAAATCCTGAGATAATGCGAAATAAGCAATAAAAATGTTTTTCAACATAATTCCTACATCAAACATGCAACATGTCTAAATATGCGTGAAGATATGTATGTTTGTTAGTTTTACTAGAAAATTATATTTTGTAAGTTTTGCAAAGAGGCAAGTTAGTTTTTTTAATTCAATATGAAAGTATAACTGTCATACCAAATATGAAATATATATAAAGATAACTCCAAAATTGAACATGCATTATGTCTAAACATGCCTAAAATATTGTATCTATGTGAGTTTAACCAAAATCAGGTAATTTGGTAAGGTTTACAAATACAAAAAATGTTTTTTTTTCATAATGACAGTATAACTGCTACATTCAATTTGACTGTTATTTAAACATAACTTCCTAAAAACACATGCAAATAAGTTAATAAAGCCTAAAACAATGCATCCTTGTGAGTTTTACTCGAAACATTTGCTATTTTAAGGCTTGCAAACACAAAAAGTCGTTTTTTACTCATTATGACAGTAAAGTTCATAAAATCCTGAGATAATGCGAAATAAGCAATAAAAATGTTTTTCAACATAATGCCTACATCAAACATGCAACATGTCTAATAATGCCTGAAGACATGTATCTTTGTTAGTTTTACTAGAACAAATATATTTTGTAAGTTTTGCAAAGAGGCAAGTTAATTTTTTTAATGCAATATGACAGTATAACTGTCATACCAAATATGAAAGTTATATAAACAAAACTCCAAAACTAAACATGCATTATGTCTAGAAATGCCTAAAATATTGTATCTCTGTGAGTTTTACAAGAATCAGTTAATCTGGTAAGGTGTACAATTACATTAATTAGGGGTTTACTCATAATGACAGTTAACTGCTACATTCAATTTGACTGTTATTTAAACATAACTCCCCAACCACACATGCAAAATAGGTTAATAAAGCCTAAAACAATGCATCCTTGTGAGTTTTACTCGAAACATATGCAATTTTAAGGCTTGCAAACACAAAAAGTAGTTTTTTTCTAATTTTGACAGTAATGTTCTTAAAATCCTGAGATAATGCGAAATAAGCAATAAAAATGTTTTTCAACATAATTCCTACATCAAACATGCAACATGTCTAAAAATGCGTGAAGATATGTATGTTTGTTAGTTTTACTAGAAAATTATCTTTTGTAAGTTTTGCAAAGAGGCAAGTTAGTTTTTTTAATTCAAAATGAAAGTGTAACTGTCATACCAAATATGAAAGTTATATAATCATAACTCCAAAACTAAACATGCATTATGTCTAAAAATGCCTAAAATATTGTATCTATGTGAGTTTTACAAGAATACGTTAATTTGGTAAGGTGTACAATTACATAAATTAGGGGTTTACTCATAATGACAGATAACTGCTACATTCAATTCGACAGTTATTTAAACATAACTTCCTAACCACACATGCAAAATAGGCTAAAAAAAAAGCCTAAAACCATGCATCCATGTAAGTTTTACTCGAAACATATGCTATTTTAAGGCTTGCAAACACAAAAAGTAGTTTTTTACTCATTATGACAGTAATGTTCTTAAAATCCTGAGATAATGCGAAATAAGCAATAAAAAAAGTTTTTCATCATAATTCCTGCACCAAACATGCAACATGTCTAATAATGCCTGGATACAAGTATCTTTGTTAGTTATACTAGAAAACATATATTTTGTAAGTTTTACAAAGACACAAGTTAGTTTTTTTAATACAATATGACAGTATAACTGTCATACCAAATATGAGTTATATATAAACATAACTCCAAAACTGAATATGCATTATGTCTAAAAATGCCTTTAATATTGTATCTATGTGAGTTTTACCAGAATCAGGTTATTTTGTAAGGTTTACAAATACAAAAATTGTTTTTTTTTTTATAATGACAGTTAACTGCTACATTCAATTTGACTGTTATTTAAGCTTAACTCCCTAAACACACATGCAAAAAGGTTAAAAAAGCCTAAAATAATGCATCCTTGTGAGTTTTACTCGAAACATTTGCTATTTTAAGGCTTGCAAACACAAAAAGTACTTTTTTTTTTCATTATGACAGTAACGTTCTTAAAATCCTGATATAATGCGAAATAAGCAATTAAAAAAAAAATTCAACATAATTCCTACATTAAACATGCAACATGTCTAACAATGCCTGCAGACATGTATCTTTGTAAGTTTTACTAGAAAAATTATCTTTTGTAAGTTTTGCAAGGAGGCATATTAGTTTTTTTAATTCAATATGACAGTATAACTGTCATACCAAATATGAACGTTATATAAACATAACTCCAAAACTAAAAATGCATTATGTCTAAAAATGCCTAAAATATTGTATCTATGTGAGTTTTACAAGAATCAGTTAATTTGGTAAGGTGTACAATTACATAAATTAGGGGTTTACTCATAATGACAGATAACTGCTACTTTCAATTTGACAGTTATTTAAACATAACTTCCTAACCACACATGCAAAATAGGCTAATAAAGCCTAAAACAATGCATCCTTGTGAGGTTTACTCGAAACATATGCTATTTTAAGGCTTGCAAACACAAAAAGTAGTTTTTTACTCATTATGACAGTAATAAATGGCTAATTATGCCTGGAGAAATGTATCTTTGTGAGTTTTACTGGGAAAACATTTTTTTGTAAGGTTTATAAAGACACGTTATTATTTTTTTTACTCAACATGATAGTGTAACTGTCATACTATATATAAAAGTTGTATAAACATAACTCCAAAACCAAACATGCATTATGTCTAAAAATGCCTGCAATATTGTATCTATGTGATTTTTACCAGCATCAGGTATTTTTGGTAAGGTTTACAAATACAAAAATTAGGTTTACTCACTATGACAGTATACTGTCACATTCAATCTGACAGTTATTTATACATACTGTAACTCCTCAACCACAATTACAAAATGGCTAATAATGCCAGGAAAAATGTATCTTTGTGAGTTTTCCTGGAAAAAAAATGTTTTTATAAGGTTTGTAAAGAAACAAGTTAGTTTTTTCACTTAATATGACAGTATAACTGTCATACTAAATATGAAAGTTAAATAAACATTACTCCAAAACCAAACTTGCAATACGTCTAAAAATGCCTGTAATATTGAATCTATGTGAGTTTTACCAGAATCAGGTATTTTGGTAAGGTTTACAAATACAAAAATTGGGTTTTACTCAAAATGACAGTATAACTGCCATATTCAAAATAACAGTTATTTAAACATAACTCCTAAACCAAACATGCTAAATGGCTAATAATGCTTGGAGAAATGTATCTTTGTGAGTTTTACTAGAAACAAATATTTTGTAAGGTTTGTAATGAAATTTTTTTTATTTTTTTTTTTACTCAATATGATGGTATAACTGTTAAACTAAATATATTTAAAAAAAAAGTCTCCTCTCTGAGCTGCCACGGTAGAGGAGTTTGGTGTCCCAATGATCCTAGGAGTCCCCTGGTAGGGTCTCCAAAGACAAACTGGTCCTAGGTGAGGGATCAGACAAAGAGCAGCTCGAAGACCTCCATGAATAATAAAAAGCAAGGACCCAGATTTCCCTCGCCCGGACGCGGGTCACGATGGCGAGCGCCTGACATGGGGCCCGGCCGGGCACAGCCCGAAGAGGCAACGTGGGTCCCCCCTCCAATGGGCTCACCATCCATAGCAGGGGTCATAGAGGTCGGGTGCGATGTGAGCTGGGCGGCAGCCGAAGGCAGGGCACTTGGCGGTCCGATCCTCGGCTACAGAAGCTAGCTCTTGGGAGGTGGAACGTCACCTCGCTGGGGGGGAAGGAGCCTGAGCTAGTGCGCGAAGTGGAGATGTTCCGGTTAGATATAGTCGGACTCACTTCGACGCACAGCAAGGGCTCTGGAACCAGTTCTCTCGAGAGGGGCTGGACTCTTTTCCACTCTGGCGTTGCCGGCAGTGAGAGGCGATGGGCTGGGGTGGCAATTCTTGTTTCCCCCCGGCTCAGAGCCTGTACGTTGGAGTTCAACCCGGTGGACGAGAGGGTAGCTTCCCTCCGCCTTCGGGTGGGGGAACGGGTCCTGACTGTGGTTTGCGCTTACGCGCCAAACCGCAGCTCAGAGTACCCACCCTTTTTGGATTCACTCGAGAGTGCTCCCCCGGGTGATTCCCTCGTGCTACTGGGGGACTTCAATGCTCATGTTGGCAACGACAGTGAAACCTGGAGAGGCGTGATTGGGAAGAATGGCTGCCCGGATCTGAACCCGAGCGGTGTTTTGTTATTGGACTTTTGTGCCCGTCACAGATTGTCCATAACGAACACCATGTTCAAACATAAGGGTGTCCATATGTGCACTTGGCACCAAGACACCCTAGGCCGCAGTTCCATGATCGTTGTGTCATCGGATTTGCGGCCTCATGTTTTGGACACTCGGGTGAAGAGAGGGGCTGAGCTTTCTACCGATCACCACCTGGTGGTGAGTTGGCTGCGATGGTGGGGGAGGATGCCGGACAGACCTGGCAGGCCCAAACGCATTGTGAGGGTTTGCTGGGAACGTCTGGCAGAGTCTCCTGTCAGAGAGAGTTTCAATTCCCACCTCCGGAAGAACTTTGAACATGTCACAAGGGAGGTGCTGGACATTGAGTCCGAATGGACCATGTTCCGCGCCTCTATTGTCGAGGCGGCTGATTGGAGCTGTGGCCGCAAGGTAGTTGGTGCTTGTCGTGGCGGTAATCCTAGAACCCGTTGGTGGACACCGGCGGTGAGGGATGCCATCAAGCTGAAGAAGGAGTCCTATCGGGTTCTTTTGGCTCATAGGACTCCTGAGGCAGCGGACAGGTACCGACAGGCCAAGCGGTGTGCGGCTACAGCGGTCGCAGAGGCAAAAACTCGGACATGGGAGGAGTTCGGGGAAGCCATGGAAAACGACTTCCGGACGGCTTCGAAGCAATTCTGGACCACCATCCGCCGCCTCAGTAAGGGGAAGCAGTGCACTATCAACACCGTGTATGGTGAGGATGGTGTTCTGCTGACCTCGACTGCGGATGTTGTGGATCGGTGGAGGGAATACTTCGAAGACCTCCTCAATCCCACCAACACGTCTTCTTATGAGGAAGCAGTGCCTGGGGAGTCTGTGGTGGGCTCTCCTATTTCTGGGGCTGAGGTTGCTGAGGTAGTTAAAAAGCTCCTCGGTGGCAAGGCCCCAGGGGTAGATGAGATCCGCCCGGAGTTCCTTAAGGCTCTGGATGCTGTGGGGCTGTCTTGGTTGACAAGACTCTGCAGCATCGCGTGGACATCGGGGGCAGTACCTCTGGATTGGCAGACCGGGGTGGTGGTTCCTCTCTTTAAGAAGGGGAACCGGAGGGTGTGCTCTAACTATCGTGGGATCACACTCCTCAGCCTTCCCGGTAAGGTCTATTCAGGTGTACTGGAGAGGAGGCTACGCCGGATAGTCGAACCTCGGATTCAGGAGGAACAGTGTGGTTTTCGTCCTGGTTGTGGAACTGTGGACCAGCTCTATACTCTCGGCAGGGTCCTTGAGGGTGCATGGGAGTTTGCCCAACCAGTCTACATGTGTTTTGTGGACTTGGAGAAGGCATTCGACCGTGTCCCTCATGAAGTCCTGTGGGGAGTGCTCAGAGAGTATGGGGTATCGGACTGTCTGATTGTGGCAGTCCGCTCTCTGTATGCTCAGTGCCAGAGCTTGGTCCGCATTGCCGGCAGTAAGTCGGACACGTTTCCAGTGAGGGTTGGACTCCGCCAAGGCTGCCCTTTGTCACCGATTCTGTTCATAACTTTTATGGACAGAATTTCTTGGCGCAGTCAAGGCGTTGAGGGGATCTGGTTTGGTGGCTGCAGGATTAGGTCTCTGCTTTTTGCAGATGATGTGGTCCTGTTGGCTTCATCTGGCCAGGATCTTCAGCTCTCACTGGATCGGTTCGCAGCCGAGTGTGAAGCGACTGGGATGAGATTCAGCACCTCCAAGTCCGAGTCTATGGTTCTCACTCGGAAAAGGGTGGAGTACCATCTCCGGTCTTGCCCCAAGTGGAGGAGTTCAAGTACCTCGGAGTCTTGTTCACGAGTGAGGGAAGAGTGGATCGTGAGATCGACAGGCGGATCGGTGCGGCGTCTTCAGTAATGCGGACGCTGTATCGATCCGTTGTGGTGAAGAAGGAGCTGAGCCGGAAGGCAAAGCTCTCGATTTACCGGTCGATTTACCGGTCGATCTACGTTCCCATCCTCACCTATGGTCATGAGCTTTGGGTTATGACCGAAAGGACAAGATCACGGGTACAAGCGGCCGAAATGAGTTTCCTCCGCCGGGTGGCGGGGCTCTCCCTTAGAGATAGGGTGAGAAGCTCTGCCATCCGGGGGGAGCTCAAAGTAAAGCCGCTGCTCCTCCACATCGAGAGGAGCCAGATGAGGTGGTTCGGGCATCTGGTCAGGATGCCACCCGAACGCCTCCCTAGGGAGGTGTTTAGGGCACGTCTGACCGGTAGGAGGCCACGGGGAAGACCCAGGACACGTTGGGAAGACTATGTCTCCCGGCTGGCCTGGGAACGCCTCGGGATCCCCCGGGAGGAGCTGGACGAAGTGGCTGGGGAGAGGGAGGTCTGAGCTTCCCTGCTTAGGCTGCTGCCCCCGCGACCCGACCTCGGATAACTTGCAATCCGTCTTAAACTGCCTGTAATATTGAATATATATGAGTTTTACCAGAATCAGGTATTTTGGTAAGGTTTACAAATACAAAACTTGGGTTTTACTCATAATGACAGTATAACTGCATTATTTGATATGACAGTTATTTAAACATAACTCCTAAACCAAACATGATAAATAGCTAATAATGCCTAGAAAAATGTATATAAACATAACTCCAAAAGCAAACATGCATTATGTCTAAAAATGCCTGTAATATTGTATCTATGTGAGTTTTACCAGAATCAGGAATTTTGGTCAGGTTTATAAATACAAAAATTAGGTTTTACTCATAATGACAGTATAACTGCCACCCTCAATATGACGGTTATGTTAACATAACTCCTAAACCACAAATGCAAAATGGCTAATAATGCCTGAAGAAATGTATCTTTGTGAGTTTTACAGGAAAAAAAATATTTTGTAAGGTTTGATAAGACACAAAATAGTTTTTTTTATTCAATATGTTTGTATAACTGTCATCATAACTGTAAAAGTTGTATAAACATAACTCCAATACCAAACATGCAATCCGTCTAAAAATGCCTGTAATATTGAATCTATGTGAGTTTTACTAGAATCAGGTATTTTGTTAAGGTTTACAAATACAAAAATTAGGTTTTACTCACTATGACAGTATACTGTCACATTCAATCTGACTGTTATTTAAACACAAATTCTAAACCACGGATGCAAAATGGCATATAATAACTGGAGAAATGTATTTTTGTGAATTTTAATGGAAAAAAAATATTTTGTAAGGTTTGTATAGACACAAGTTAGTTTTTTTTACTCAATATGATGGAAACATGCTTTATGTCTAAAAAAATCCTGTAATATTTTATCCATGTGAGTTTTATCAGAATAAGTTATTTTGGTAATTTTACAAATACAAAAAATAGGTTTTACTCATAATGACAGTATATCTGCCACACGCAATATGACAGTTATTTAAACATAACTCTAAACCAAACATGGTTAATGGCTAATAATGCCTGGAGAAATGTATCTTTTACTGGAAAACATTTTTTTTTAAGCTTTATAAAGACACATGTTAGTTTTTTTTTACTCAATTTGACAGTATAACTGTAATTCTACATGTAAAACATATATAAACATAACTCCAAAACCAAACATGCATTATGTTTAAAATTGCCTGTAATTTTCTATCCATGCGAGTTTTACTAAAATCAATTGTTGTAGTAAGGTTTGCAATTACAAAATATTGGTTTTACTCACCATGATAGTATACCAAAATACCTGTTTGTGGTAAAACTCACATAGATTCAATATTACAGGCATTTTTAGACGGATTGCATGTTTGGTTTTGAAGTTATGTTTATATATCTTTCAAATTTAGTAAGACAGTTATATCATCATATTGAGTAAAAAAAACTAACTTGTGTCCAAACAAACCTTACAAAATATTTTTTTTTCCAGTAAAACTCACAAAAATACATTTCTCCAGGCATTATTAGCCATTTTGCATCCGTGGTTTAGATTTTATGTTTAAATAACAGTCAGATTGAATGTGACAGTATACTGTCATCGTGAGTAAAAACAAAATGTTGTATTTGCAAACCTTACAAAAACAAAAGATCCTACTAAAACTCACTTGGATACAATATTATAGGCATTTTAAGACATAATGCATGTTTGGTTTAGGAATTATGTTGAAAAACTATTTTATTGCTTTTTTCGCATTATATCAGGATTTTAAAAACATCACTGTCATATTGAGAAAAAAAACTAATTTTTGTAATTGCAAGCCTTAAAAAAGCATATGTTTTGAGTAAAACTCACAAGGATGCATTGTTTTAGGCTTTATTAGCCTTTTTGCATGTGTGGTTAGGAATTTATGTTTAAATAACTGTCAAATTGATTAGAGAAGTTATACTGTCATTATGAGTAAAACCGAATTTTTGTATTTGTAAACCTTACCAAATTACCTGATTCTGGTAAAACTCACATAGATACAATATTTTAGGCATTTTTAAACATGGTGCATGTTTAGTTTTGGAATGATGTGACTTTCATATTTAGTATGAAAGTTATACAGTCATGTTGAATTAAAAAAACTAACTTGCAACTTTGCAAACCTTACAAAATATATTTTTCCTAGTAAAACTAACAAAGACACATGTCTACAGGCTTTATTAGAAATGTTGTATGTTTGGTTTAGGAATTATGTTGAAAAACATTTTTATTGCTTTTTCCGCATTATTCAATGATTTTAAGAACAATTCTGTCATATTGAGTAAAAAACTACTTTTTGTAATTGCAAGCCTTCAGAAAGCATATGTTCGAGTAAAACTCACAAGGATGCATTGTTTTAGGCATTATTAGCATTTTTGCATGTGTGGTTTAGGAGTTATGTTTAAATAACTGTCATTTTGCGTGTGGCAGATATACTGTCATTATGAGTAAAACTTAATTTTTGTATTTGTGAACCTTACCAAAATACCTGATTGTAGTAAAACTCACATAGATACAATATTACAGGCATTTTAAGACATAATGCATGTTTGGTTTTGGAATTATGTTTATATAACTTTCATATTTAGTATGACAGTTATACTGTCATATTGAGAACAAAAAAAACTAACTTGTGTCTTTACAAACCTTACAACATTTATTTACCAGTAAAACTCACAAATATACATTTCTCTAGGCATTATTAGTCATTTTTTATGTGTGGTTTGGGAGTTATGTTTACATAACTGTCAGATTGAATGTGACAGTATACTGTCATAGTGAGTAAAACCAATATTTTGTATTTGCAAACCTTACAAAAACAACTTATTCTAGTAAAACTCACATGGATACAATTACCAAAATACCTGATTCTGGCAAAAATCACATAGATTCAATATTACAGGCAGTTTAAGACAGAGAGTTTGGTTTTGGAATTATGTTTATCTAACTTTCATATTTAGTATGACAGTTATACCATCATATTGAGTAAAAAAAACAACTAACTTTTGTCTTTACAAACCTTACAAAATATTTTTTTTCTAGTAAAACTCACAAAGATTCATTTCTCCAGGCATTATTAGCCATTTAGCATATTTGGTTTAGGAGTTATGTTTAAATAACTGTTATTTTGAATATGGCAGTTATACTGTCATCATGAGTAAAACCCAATTTTTGTATTTGTAAACCTTACCAAAATAACTGATTCTGGTAAAACTCACATATATTCAATATCACAGGCATTTTTAGACGGATTGCAAATTTGGTTTTGGTGTTATATTTATTCAACTTTCATATATAATATGACAGTTATACTGTCATATTGAGTAAAAAAAAAAGCTAACTTGTGTCTTTACAAACCTTACAAACTATTTTTTTCCTGTAAAACTTACAAAGATACATTTCTCCAGGCATTATTTGACATTTTGCTTGCATGGTTTAGGAGTTATGTTTAAATAACAGTCAGATTGAATGTGACAGTATACTGTCATAACAGTTTTTTACTCAATATGCCAGTTATGTTCTTAAAATCCTGAGATAATGCGAAAAAAGCAATACAAATGTTTTTCAACATAATTACTACACCAAACATGCAACATGTCTAATAATGCCTGAAGACATGTATCTTTGTTAGTTTTACTAGAAAATGTATCTTTTGTAAGTTTTGCAAAAACGCAAGTTAGTTTTTTTAATTCAATATAACAGTATTACTGTCAAACTAAATGTAAAAGTTATATAAACATAACTCCAAAAATGAACATGCATTATGTCTAAAAATGCCTAAAATATTGTATCTATGTGAGTTTTACCAGTATAAAGTAATTTGGTAGGGTTTACAAATACAAAAATTGTGTTTTTCTCATAATGACAGTATAACTGCTATATTCAATTTGACAGTTATTTAAACATAACTTCCTAACCACACATGCAAATAGGCTAACAAAGCCTAAAACAATGCATCCTTGTGAGTTTTACTCGAAACATATGCTATTTTAAGGCTTGCAAACACAATACTCAGGTATTTTGGTAAGGTTGACAAATACAAACAATAGGTTTTACTCATAATGACAGTATACTGCCACATTCAATATGACAATTATTTAAACATAACTCCAAAACCAAACATGCATTATGTCTTAAAATTCCTATAATTTTGTATCTACGTGAGTTTTACTAGAATCAGTTGTTTTTGTAAGGTTTACAAATACAAAATATTAGTTTTACTCATAATGAGAGTATACTGTCACAATCAATCTGACAAAATGGCTAATAATGCCTGGAGGAATGTATCTTTGTGAATTTTACTGGAACAAATATTTTGTAAGGTTTGTAAAGACACACGTTAGTTTTTTTTTTTACTTAATTTTACAGTATAGCTGTCATACTATATATGAAAGTTTTATAAACATAACTCCAAAACCAAACATGCAATCCGTCTAAAAATGTCTGTAATATTTATTATATGAAAGTTTTATCAGAATCAGGTATTTTGGTAAGGTTTACAAATCAAAAAATTAGGTTTTAGTGACAGTATAACTGCCACACTCAATATGACAGTTATTTAAACATAACTCCTAAAACACAAATTTAAAATGACAAATAATGCCTAGAGAAATGTAGATTTGTGAATTTTACTGGATAGCAATATTTTGTAAGGTTTGTAAAGATACAAATTAGTGTTTTAATACTCAATATGATGGTATAACTGTCATACTAAATATGAAAGTTATATAAACATAACTCCAAAACCAAACATGCTTTATGTCTAAAAATTCCTGTAATCTTTTATCGGTGTGGGTTATACCAGAATCAGGTATTTTGGTAAGGTTTACAAATACAAAAAATAGGTTTTACTCATAATGACAGTATAACTGCCACACTCAATATGACAGTTATTTAAACATAACTCCTAAACCAAACATGTTAAATGGCTAATAATGCCTGGGGAAATGTATCTTTGTGAGTTTTCATGGGGAAAAAAAATTAAAAAATTGTAAGGTTTGTAAAGACACAAGTTCGTTTTTTACTTAATATGACAGTATAACTGGCATACTAAATATAAAAGTTAAATAAACATAACTCCAAAACCAAACTTGCAATACGTCTAAAAATGCCTGTAATATTGTATCTATGTGAGTTTTACCAGAATCAGGTATTTTGGTAAGGTTTACATATACACACATTTGGTTTTACGCATACTGACAGTATAACTGCCACATTTATATGACAGTTATGTAAACATAACTCCTATACCAACCATGCAAAATGGTTAATAATGCCTGGAGAAATGTATCTTTGTGAGTTTTACTGGAAAAAACGAATTTTTAAGGTTTATAAAGATGCAAGTTACATTTGTTACTCAATATGATGATATAACTGTCATACTAAATATGAAAGTTATATATTAACATAACTCCAAAACCAATTAATCTATTTTCGTTTTACTAGAATCAGGTATTTTGGTAAGGTTTACAAAAACAAAAAATAGGTTTTACTCATAATGACAGTATAACTGCCACACACTATTTTTTTTCTTACTCAATATGACAGTAAAACTGTCATACTAAATGTAAAAAAAATTATAAACAGAACTCCAAAACCAAACATGCATTATGTCTAAAAATGCCTGTAACATTGTATTCATGTTAGTTTAACTAGAATCAGTTGTTTTTGTAAGGTTTGCAAATACAAAATATTGGTTTAACTCACTATGACAATATACTGTCACATTCGATCTGACAGTTATTTAAACATAACTCCTAAACCAAACATGTTTTATGTCTAAAAATTCCTGTAATATTGTATCTATATGAGTTTTACCAGAATCAGGTATTTTGGTAAGGTTTACAAATACAAAAAATAGGTTTTACTCATAATGACAATATAACTGCCACACTCAACATGACAGTTATTTAAACATAACTCCTAAAAAACAAATGCAAAATGACTAATAATGCCTGGAAAAATTTATCTTTGTGAATTTTAATGAAAAAAAAAAAAATTTGTAAGGTTTGTAAAGACACAAATTAGTTTTTTTTACTTACACAATACGAAGGTCCTGAGTAGTCTTGGGTTCAATCCCGGGCTCGGGATCTTTCTGTGTGGAGTTTGCATGTCCTCCCCGTGACTGCGTGGGTTCCCTCCGGGTACTCCGGCTTCCTCCCACCTCCAAAGACATGCACCTGGGGATAAGTTGATTGGCAACACAAAATTGTCCCTAGTGTGTGGATGTGAGTGTGAATGTTGTCTGTCTATCTGTGTTGGCCCTGAGATGAGGTGGCGACTTGTCCAGGGTGTACCCCGCCTTCCGCCCGATTGTAGCTGAGATAGGCTCCAGCGCCCCCCGCGACCCCAAAGGGAATAAGCGGTAGAAAATGGATGGATGAATGGGTTTGTAAAGACACAAGTTATTTTTTTCTTACTCAATATGACAGTAAAACTGTCATACTAAATGTAAAAAAATTATAAACATAACTCCAAAACCAAACATGCATTATGTCTAAAAATGCCTGTAATATTGTATTCATGTGAGTTTAACTAGCATCAGTTGTTTTTGTAAGGTTTGCAAATGCAAAATATTAATTTAACTCACTATGACAGTATACTGTCACATTCAATCTGACAGTTATTTAAACATAACTCCTAAACCAAACATGTTTTATGTCTAAAAATTCCTGTAATATTGTATCTATATGAGTTTTACCAGAATCAGGCATTTTGGTAAGGTTTACAAATACAAAAAATAGGTTTTACTCATAATGACAATATAACTGCCACACTCAACATGACAGTTATTTAAACATAATTCCTAAACCAAACATGATACATGGCTAATATTGCCTGGAGAAATGTATCTTTGTGATTTTTACTAGAAAATTATTTTGTATGGTTTGTAAAGACTAAAGTTAGTTGTTTTTTTTACTCAATATGATGGTATAACTGTCATACTAAATATGAAAGTTATATAAACATAATTCCAAAACCAAACTTCAAAACCAAACTTGCAATCTGTCTTAAACTGCCTGTAATATTGAATCTATGTGAGTTTTACCAGAATCATGTATTTTGGTAAGGTTTACAAATAAAAAACTTGGGTTTTACTCATAATGACAGTATAACTGCAACATTTGATATAAAGTTAAAGTTAAGTTAAAGTACCAATGATTGTCACACACACACTAGGTGTGGCGAGATTATTATTAATTAATTAAGTTAGGTTTTTTTTTTTACACAATTTAACAGTATAGCTGTCATACTATATATGAAAGTTATATAAACATAATTCCAAAACCAAATATGCAATCCGTCTAAAAATGCCTGTAATATTGAATATATGTGAGTTTTATCAGAATCAGGTATTTTGGTAAGGTTTACGAATACAAAAATTAGGTTTTACTCATAGCATGATAAAAACATAACGCCTAAACCAAACATGCTATATAGCTAATAATGCCTGGATAAATGTATCTTTGTGAGTTTTACTAGAAAAAAATATTTTGTAAGGTTTGTAAAGACAAAAGTTTTTTTTTTTTTTACTCAATATGATGGTATAACTGTCAAACTAAAGATAAAAGTAATATAAACATCATTCCAAAACCAAACTCCTAAACCAAACTTGCAATCCGTCTTAAACTGCCTGTAATATTGAATCTATATGAGTTTTACCAGAATCAGGTATTTTGGTAAGGTTTACAAATACAAAACTTGGGTTTTACTCATAATGACAGTATAACTGCATTATTTGATATGACAGTTATTTAAACATAACTCCTAAACCAAACATGATAAATAGCTAATAATGCCTGGAAAAATGTATATAAACATAACTCCAAATCCAAACATGCATTATGTCTAAAAATGCCTGTAATATTGTATCTATATGAGTTTTACCAGAATCAGGAATTTTGGTAAGGTTTAAAAATACACAAATTAGGTTTTACTCATAATGACAGTATAACTGCCACCCTCAATATGACGGTTATGTTAACATAACTCCTAAACCACACATGCAAAATGGTTAATAATGCCTGGAGAAATGTATCTTTGTGAGTTTTACTGGGGGAAAAAAAATATTTTGTAAGGTTTGTAAAGACACAAGTTAGTTCTTTTTTACTTAATATGACAATATAAATGTCATACTAAATATTAAAGTTATATAAAGATAACTCCAAAACCAAACATGCAATCCGTCTAAAAATGCCTGTGATTTTGAATCTATGTGAGTTTTATGAGAATCAGGCATTTTGGTAAGGTTTACAAATACAAAAATTAGGTTCTACTCATAATGACAGTATACTGTCACATTCAATCTGACAGTTATTTAAACATAACTTCCTAACCACACATGCAAAAATGCTAATAATGCCTAAAACAATGCATCCTTGTGAGTTTTACTCGAACATATGCTTTTTTAAGGCTTGCAATTACAAAAAGTAGTTGTTTACTCAATATGACAGCAATGTTCTTAAAATCCTCTAATAATGCGGAAAAAGCAATACAAATGTTTTTCAACATAATTCCTAAACCAAACGCAAAGTTTTTAATAAAGCCTGTAGACATGTGTCTTTGTTAGTTTTAATAGGAAAAATATATTTTGTAAGGTTTGCAAAGTTGCAAGTTAGTTTTTTTAATTCAATATGACTATAACTTTCATACTAAATATGAAAGTTACATAATTACAAAACTAAACATGCATTATGTTAAAAAATGCCTACAATTCTGTATCTATGTGAGTTTTACCAGAATCAGGTAATTTGGTAAGGTTCACAAATACAAAAATTAGGTTTTACCCATAATGACAGTATAACTTCTCTAATCAATTTGACATTTATTTAAACATAACTTCCTAATCACACCTGCAAAAAGGCTAATAAAGCCTAAAACAATGCATCCTTGTCAGTTTTACCTGAAACTAATGCTTTTTTAAGGCTTGCAATTACAAAAAGTAGTTTTTTTGCTCAATATGACAGTGATGTTTTTAAAATCCTGATATAATGCGAAAAAAGCAATAAAATAGTTTTTCAACATAATTCCTAAACCAAACATGCATTATGTCTTAAAATGCCTATAATATTGTATCCAAGTGAGTTTTAGTAGAATCATTTGTTTTTGTAAGGTTTGCAAATACAACATTTTGGTTTTACTCACTATGACAGTATACTGTCACATTCAATCTGACTATTATTTAAACATAAATTCTAAACCACAGATGCAAAATGGCCAATAATGCCTGGAGAAATGTATTTTTGTGAGTTTTACTGGAAAAAAAAACATTTTGTAAGGTTTGTTTGGACAAAAGTTTTTTTTTTTTACTCAATATGATGGTATAACTATCTTACTAAATTTGAAAGTTATATATAGGGACGGCGTGGCGTAGTGGAAGAATGGCCGTGCGCGACCCGAGGGTCCCTGGTTCAATCCCCACCTAGTACCAATCTCGTCATGTCCGTTGTGTCCCGAGCAAGACACTTCACCCTTGCTCATGATGGGTGCTGGTTAGCGCCTTGCATGGCAGCTCCCTCCATCAGTATGTATCAGTATCAGGATGTGTGTGTGAATGGGTAAATGTGGTAGTAGTGAGTACCTTGAAGGTAGAAAAGCGCTATACAAGTACAACCCATTTATCATTTATCATTTATATAAACATAACTTCAAAACCAAACATGCAATCTGTCTAAAAATGCCTGTAATATTGAATCTATGTGAGTTTTACCATATTCAGGTATTTTGGTAAGGTTTACAAATACAAAAATTAGGTTTTACTCATAATGACAGTATAACTGCCACGTTCAAAATGACAGTTATTTAAACATAACTCCTAAAACAAAAATGCTAAATGGATAATAATGACTGGAGAAATGCATCTTTGTGAGTTTTACTGAAAAAAAAATAAAAAAATTGTAAGGTTTGTAAAGACACGTTAGTTTTTTTTTACTCTCCAGCGCCCCCCGCGACCCCAAAGGGAATAAGCGGTAGAAAAATGGATGGATGGATGGCAGTATAACTGTCATACTAAATGTACAATGTATATAAAAAAAACTCCAAAACCAAACATGCATTGTGTCTAAAAATTCCTGCAACATTCCATCCATGTGAGTTTTACTAGAATCAGTTGTTTTTTTAAGGTTTGCAAATACAAAATATTGGTTTTACTCACTATGACAGTATGATGTCACATTCAAACTGACAGTTATTTAAACATAACTCCTAAACCACACATACAAAATGACTGATAATGCCTGGAGAAATGTATCTTTGTGAGTTTTACTGAAAAAAAAAAAAATATTTTGTAAGGTTTGTAAAGACACAAGTAAGTTTTTTTTACTCAGTATGACAGTATAACTGTCATACTAAATATGAAAGTTATTTAAACATAACTCCAAAACCATTAGCCATTTTGCATGTGTGGTTTAGTAGTTATATTTAAAAAACTGCCATATTGAGTGTGGCAGTTATACTGTCATTATGAGTAAAACCTTATTTTTTGTATTTGTAAAACTTACAAAAAAAACTGATTCTAGTAAAACTCACATGGATACATCATTTCAGGCATTTTTAGACAAAATGCATGTCTGGTTTTGGAGTTATGTTTATATAACTTTGCCATTTAGTATGACAGTTATACTGTCTTTTTGAGTAAAAAAAAACTAACTTGTGTCTTTACAAATCTTACAATTCTTATTTTTTTTCCCAGTAAAACTCACAAAGATACATTTCTCCAGGCATTATTAGCCATTTAGCATGTTTTGTTTAGGAGTTATGTTTAGAAAAACTGTCATTTCGAATGTGGCAGTTATCCGTCATTATGAGTAAAATGTAATTTTTTTATTTGTAATCCTTACCAAAATACCTGATTCTGGTAAAAATCACATATATTCAATATTACAGACATTTTTAGACAGATTGCAAGTTTGGTTTTGGAGTTATGTTTATATAACTTTCAAATTTAGTAAGACAGTTATACTATCATATTGAGTTAAAAAAAACTAACTTATGTCTATACAAACCTTAGAAAATATTTTTTTCCGGTAAAATTCACAAAAATACATTTCTCCAGGCATTATTATCCATTTTGCATCCGTGGTTTAGAATTTATGTTTAAATAACAGGCAGATTGAATGTGACAGTATACTGTCAAAGTGAGTAAAACCTATTTTTTGTATTTGTAAAACTTACAAAAAAAACTGATTCTAGTAAAACTCACATGGATACATCATTTCAGGCATTTTTAGACAAAATGCATGTCTGGTTTTGGAGTTATGTTTATATAACTTTTCCATTTAGTATGACAGTTATACTGTCTTTTTGAGTAAAAAAAAACTAACTTGTGTCTTTACAAACCTTACAATTTTTTTTTTTTTTCCCAGTAAAACTCACAAAGATACATTTCTCCAGGCATTATTAGCCATTTAGCATGTTTTGTTTAGGAGTTATGTTTAGAAAAACTGTCATTTCGAATGTGGCAGTTATCCGTCATTATGAGTAAAACCTAATTTTTTTATTTGTAATCCTTACCAAAATTCCTGATTCTGGTAAAACTCACATAGATACAATATTACAGGAATTTTTAGACATAAAACATGTTTGGTTTTGCAGTTGTGTTTATATAACTTTCATATTTAGTATGACAGTTATGCCATCATATTGTGTAAAAAAAACTAATTTGTGTCTTTACAAACCTTACAAAATATTTTTTTTCCATTAAAATTCACAATGATACATTTTTCCAGGCATTATTAGTCATTTTGTATTTGTTTTTTAGGAGTTATGTTTAAAAAACTGTCATAATGAGCGTGGCAGTTATACTGTCATTATGAGTAAAACCTAATTTTTGTATTTGTAAACCTTACCAAAATACCTGATTTTGGTAAAACTCACATAGATTCAATATTACAGGCATTTTTAGACGGATTGCAAATTTGGTTTTGGAGTTATGTGTATATAACTTTCATATTTAGTATGACAGTTATACTGTCAAATTGAGTAATAAATAACAAACTTGTAATTTTACAAACCTTACAAAATATTTTTGTCCAGTAAAATTCACAGAGATACATTTTTCCAGGCATTATTAGTCATTTTGCATGTTTGGTTTAGAAGTTATGTTTAAATAGCTGTCAGATTGAATGTGACAGTACACTGTCATAGTGAGTAAAACCAATATTTTGTATTTGCAAAACTTACAAAAACAACTGATTCTAGTAAAACTCACATGGATTCAATATTACAGGCATTTTTAGACATAATGCATGTTTGGTTTTGGAGTTATGTTTATACTACTTTTACATTTAGTATGACAGTTATACTGTCCATCCATCCATCCATTTTCTACCGCTTATTCCCTTCGGGGTCGCGGGGGGCGCTGGAGCCTATCCCAGTTACAATCGGGCGGAAGGCGGAGAAACACCCTGGAAAAGTCGCCACCTCATCATATTAAGTAAAAAAAAAAAAATTGTTTCTTTACAAACCTTACAAAATATGTTTTTCCAGTAATCTCACAAAGATACATTTCTCCAGGCATTATAGCCATTTCGCATGTGTGGTTTGGTAGTTATGTTTAAATAACTGTCAAATTGAATGTGACAGTATACTATCATGGTGAGTAAAACCAATATTTTGAAATTGCAAACCTTACTACAACAATTGATTTTAGTAAAACTCGCATGGATACAAAATTACAGTCATTTTTAAACATAATGCATGTTTGGTTTTGGAGTTATGTTTATATATTTTTTACATATAGTATTACAGTTATACTGTCATATTGAGTAAAAAAAACTAACTTGTGTCTTTATAAACCTTAAAAAAAATGTTTTCCAGTAAAACTCACAAAGATACATTTCTCCATGCATTATTAGCCATTAACCATGTTTGGTTTAGAGTTATGTTTAAATAACTGTCATATTGAGTGTGGCAGATATACTTTCATTATGAGTAAAACCTATTTTTTGTATTTGTAAAAATACCAAAATAACTGATTCTGATAAAACTAACATGGATAAAATATTACAGGATTTTTTTAGACATAAAGCATGTTTCCATCATATTGAGTAAAAAAAATTAACTTGTGTCTATACAAACCTTACAAAATATTTTTTTTCCAGTAAAACTCACAAAAATACATTTCTCCAGTTATTATTAGCCATTTTGCATCTGTGGTTTAGAATTTGTGTTTAAATAACAGTCAGATTGAATGTGACAGTATATTGTCATAGTGAGTAAAACCTAATTTTTGTATTTGTAAACCTTAACAAAATACCTGATTCTAGTAAAACTCACATAGATTCAATATTACAGGTATTTTTAGACGGATTGCATGTTTGTATTGGAGTTATGTTTATATAACTTTTACATTTATTATGACAGTTATACAAACATATTAAATTAAAAAAAACTATTTTGTGTCTTATCAAACCTTACAAAAAAAATTTTTCCTGTAAAATTCACAAAGATACATTTCTCCAGGCATTATTAGCCATTTTTCATGTGTGGTTTAGGAGTTATGTTAACATAACCGTCATATTGAGGGTGGCAGTTATACTGTCATTATGAGTAAAACCTATTTTTTGTATTTATAAACCTTACCAAAATTCCTGAATCTGGTAAAACTCACATAGATACAATATTACAGGCATTTTTAGACATAATGCATGTTTGGTTTTGGAGTTATGTTTATGTATATTTTTGCAGGCATTATTAGCTATTTATCATGTTTGGTTTAGGAGTTATGTTTAAATAACTGTCATATCAAATAATGCAGTTATACTGTCATTATGAGTAAAACCCAAGTTTTGTATTTGTAAACCTTACCAAAATACCTGATTCTGGTAAAACTCATATAGATTAAATATTACAGGCAGTTTAAGACGGATTGCAAGTTTGATTTAGGAGTTTGGTTTTGGAATGATGTTTATATTACTTTTATATTTAGTTTGACAGTTATACCATCATATTGAGTAAAAAAAAAAAAAATTGTGTTACAAACCTTACAAAATATTTTTTTCTAGTAAAACTCACAAAGATACATTTCTCCAGGCATTATTAGCTATTTAGCATGTTTGGTTTAGGAGTTATGTTTAAATAACTGTCATATCAAATAATGCAGTTATACTGTCATTATGAGTAAAACCCAAGTTTTATAAATTTGTGTATATGTAAACCTTACCAAAATACCTGATTCTGGTAAAACTCACATAGATACAATATTACAGGCATTTTTAGACGTATTGCAAGTTTGGATTTGGAGTTATGTTTATTTAACTTTTGTATTTAGTATGCCAGTTATACTGTCATATTAAGTAAAAAACTAACTTGTGTGTTTACAAACCTTACAATTTTTTTTATTTTTTCCAGGAAAACTCACAAAGATACATTGCTCCAGGCATTATTAGCCATTTTGCATTTTTGGTTTAGGAGTTATGTTTAAATAACTGTCATATTGAGTGTGGCAGTTTACTGTCATTATGAGTAAAACCTAGATTTTGTATTTGTAAACCTTACCAAAATACCTGATTCTGGTAAAAATCACATAGATACAATATTACAGGCATTTTTAGACACAATGCATGTTTGGTTATACCATTATAATGAGTAAAAAATATAACTTGTGTCTTTATAAACCTTACTCTTTTTATTTTTCCCAGTAAAACATTTCTCCAGGTACAACTTTCACATTTAGTATGACAGTTATACCATTATAATGAGTAAAAAATATAACTTGTGTCTTTATAAACCTTACTCTTTTTATTTTTCCCAGTAAAACTCACAAAGATACATTTCTCCAGGTATAATTAGCCATTTATCATGTTTGGTCTAGGAGTTATGTTTAAATAACTGTCATATTGAGTGTGGCAGTTATACTGTCATTACAAGTGAAACCTATTTTTTGTACAACATCGATACAATATCACAGGAATTTTTAGACATAAAGCATGTTTGGTTTTGGAGTTATGTTCATATAACGTTCATATTTAGTATGAAAGTTATACCATCATATTGAGGGAAAAAAAACAAACTAATTTGTATCTTTACAAACCTAACAAAATATTGTTTTCCAGTAAAATTCACAAATATACCTTTCCTAAGCATTATTAGTCATTTTGCATTTGTGTTTTAGGAGTTATGTTTAAATAACTGTCATATTGAGTGTGGCAGTTATACTGTCACTATGAGTAAAACCTAATTTTTGTTTTTGTAAACCTTACCAAAATACCTGATTCTGATAAAACTCACGTATTGCATATTTGGTTTTGGAGTTGTGTTTATATAACTTTCATATATAGTATGACAGCTATACTGTAAAATTGTATACAAAAAACAACTAACTCGTGTCTTTACAAACCTTACAAAATATTATTTCCAGTAAAATTCACAAAGATACATTCCTCAAGGCATTATTAGCCATATTGTCAGATTGATTGTGACAGTATACTGTCAATATGAGTAAAACTAATATTTTGTATTTGTAAACCTTACAAAAACAACTGATTCTAGTAAAACTCACATGGATACAAAATTATAGGCATTTTTAGACATAATGCATGTTTGGGGGCAGTCAATGTGACAGTTATACTGTCATTATGATTAAAACCTAATTTTTTTATTTTTCAACCTTACCAAAATACCTGATTCTGGTAAAACTCACATAGATACAATATTACAGGCATTTTTAGACATAATGCATGTTTGGTTTTGGCGTTATGTTTATATAACTGTCATTTTGAATGTGGCAGTTATACTGTCATTATGAGTAAAACCTATTTTTTGTATTTGTAAACCTTACCAAAATACTTGATTCTGGTAAAACCCACATCGATACAATATTACAGGACTTTTTAGACACAAAGTATGTTTGGTTTTGGAGTTATGTTTATATAACTTTTATATTTAGCATGACAGTTATACCATCATATTGAGTAATAAAACACTAATTTGTATCTTTACAAACCTTACAAAATATTGTTTTCCAGTAAAATTCACAAATATAAATTTCTCTAAGCATTATTAGTCATTTTGCATTCGTGTTTTAGGAGTTATGTTTAAATAACTGTCATATTGAGTGTGGCAGTTATACTATCACTATGAGTAAAACCTTATTTTTTATTTCTAAACCATACCAAAATACCTGATTCTGATAAAACTCACATATAATAAATATTACAGACATTTTTAGACGGATTGCATGTTTGGTTTTGGAGTTATGTTTATAAAACTTTCATATAAAGTATGACAGCTATACTGTAAAATTAAGTTAAAAAAAATTAACGTGTGTCTTTACAAACCTTACACATATTTTGTTAAGTAAAATTCACAAAAATACATTCCTCCAGGCATTATTAGCCATTTTGTCAGATTGATTGTGACATTATACTCTCATTATGAGAAAAACTAATTAACCTTACAAAAACAACTGATTCTAGTAAAACTCACGTAGATACAAATTTATAGGAATTTTTAGACATAATGGTTTTGGAGTTATGTTTAAATAATTGTCATATTGAATGTGGCAGTATCCTGTCATTATGAGTAAAACCTAATGTTTGTATTTGTCAACCTTACCAAAATACCTGATTCTGGTAAAACTAAAAAAGATACAATATTACAGGCATTTTTAGACAAAATGCATTTTGGTTTTGGAGTTATGTTTATATAACTTTCATATTTAGTGTGACAGTTATACCATTATATTAAATAAAAAAAATAACTTGTGTCTTTATAAACCTTAAACGTTATTTTTTTCCAGTAAAACTCACAAAGATACCTTTCTCCAGGCATTATTAGTCATTTATCATGTTTGGTTTAGGAGTCATGTTGCACTGTCAGTGATGGGGGACGGCGTGGCGCAGTGGCAAAGTGGCCGTGCGCGACCCGAGGGTCCCTGGTTCAATCCCCACCTAGTACCAACCTCGTCATGTCCGTTGTGTCCTGAGCAAGACACTTCACCCTTGCTCCTGATGGGTGCTGGTTAGCGCCTTGCATGGCAGCTCCCTCCATCAGTGTGTGAATGTGTGTGTGAATGGGTAAATGTGGAAGTAGTGTCAAAGCGCTTTGAGTACCTTGAAGGTAGAAAAGCGCTATACAAGTACAACCCATTTATCATTTATTTATTTATGAGTAAAACCCAAGTTTTGTATTTGTAAAAACCTTACCAAAATACCTGATTCTGGCAAAACTCACATAGATTCAATATTACAGGCAGTTAAGCCAGACTGCAAGTTTGGTTTAGGATTTTGGTTTTGGAATTATGTTTATCTAACTTTCATTTTTAGTATGACAGTTATACCATCATATTGAGTAAAAAAACAACAACTAACTTTTGTCTTTACAAACCTTACAAAATATTTTTTTTCTAGTAAAACTCACAAAGATACATGTCTCCAGGCACATTAGCCATTTAGCATATTTGGTTTAGGAGTTATGTTTAAATAACTGTTATTTTGAATATGGCAGTTATACTGTCATTACGAGCAAAACTCAATTTTTGTATTTGTAAACCTTACCAAAATAACTGATTCTGGTAAAACTCACATATATTCAATATTACAGGCATTTTTAGACGGATTGCAAGTTTGGTTTTGGTGTTATATTTATTCATTTTTCATATTTAGTATGACAGTTATACTGTCATATTGAGTAAAAAAAAGCTAACTTGTGTCTTTACAAACCTTACAAACTATTTTTTTCCTGTAAAACTTACAAAGATACATTTCTCAATATGCCAGTAATGTTCTTAATCCTGAGAAAATCTAGAAATCTATCTGAGTTTTACAAGAATCAGTTAATTTGGTAAGGTGTACAATTACATAAATTAGGGGTTTACTCATAATGACAGTTAACTGCTACATTCAATTTGACTGTTATTTAAACATAACTCACACATGCAAAATAGGTTAATAAAGCCTAAAACAATGCATCCTTGTGAGTTTTACTCGAAACATATGCTATTTTAAGGCTTGCAAACACAAAAAGTAGTTTTTTACTCATTTTGACAGTAATGTTCTTAAAATCCTGAGATAATGCGAAATAAGCAATACAAATGTTTTTCAACATAATTCCTACACCAAACATGCAACACGTCTAATCATGCCTGAAGACATGTATCTTTCTTAGTTTTAGTAGAAAAATTATCTTTTGTAAGTTTTGCAAAGAAGTTGTGGTGAAGAAGGAGCTGAGCCGGAAGGCAAAGCTCTCGATTTACCGGTCGATCTACGTTCCCTTCCTCACCTCTGGTCATGAGCTTTGGGTCATGGCCGAAAGGACAAGATCACGGGTACAAGCGGCCGAAATGAGTTTCTTCCGCCGAGTGGCGGGGCTCTCCCTTAGAGATAGGGTGAGAAGCTTTGTCATTCGGGGGAGCTCAAAGTAAAGCCGCTGCTCCTCCACATCGAGAGGAGCCAGATGAGGTGTTTCGGGCTTCTGGTCAGGATGCCACCCGAACGCCTCCCTAGGAAGGTGTTTCAGGCACGTCCGACCGGTAGGAGGCCACGGGGAAGATCCAGGACACGCTGGGAAGACTGTCTCTCCCTTTAGTTTTTTTTCATAATGACAGTATAACTGCTACATTCAATTTGACTGTTATTTAAACATAACTTCCTAATCACACATGCAAATAGGTTAATAAAGCCTAAAACAATGCATCCTTGTGAGTTTTACTCGAAACATTTGCTATTTTAAGGCTTGCAAACACAAAAATAAGTATTTTACTCATTAATTACTCAGTAATGTTCTTAAAATCCTGAGATAATGCGAAATAAGCAATAAAACTGTTTTTCAATATATTTCCTACACCAAACATGCAACATGTCTAATAATGCGTGAAGATATGTATCTTTGTTAGTTTTACTAGAAAAATTATCTTTTGTAAGTTTTGCAAAGAGCCAAGTTAGTTTTTTAATTCAATATGACAGTATAACTGTCATACCAAATATGAAAGTGATATAAACAAAACTCCAAAACTAAACATGCATTATGTCTAAAAATGCCTAAAATATTGTATCTATGTGAGTTTTACAAGAATCAGTAAATTTGGTAAGGTGTACAATTACATAAATTGGGGGTTTACTCATAATGACAGATAACTACTACATTCAATTTGACAGTTATTTAAACATAACTTCTAACCACACATGCAAAATAGGCTAATAAAGCCTAAAACAATGCATCCATGTGAGTTTTACTCCAAACATATGCTATTTTAAGGCTTGCAAACACAAAAAGAAGTATTTTACTCATTATGACAGTAATGTTCTTAAAATCCTGAGATAATGCGAAATAAGCAATAAAAATGTTTCTCAACATATTTCCTACACCAAACATGCAACATGTCTAATAATGCGTGAAGATATGTATCTCTGTTAGTTTTACTAGAAAAATTATCTTTTGAAAGTTTTGCAAAGAGGCAAGTTAGTTTTTTTAATTCAATATGACATTATAACTGTCATACCCAATATGAAATATATATAAACATAACTCCAAAATTTAAGGTGCATTATGTCTAAAAATGCCTAAAATATCGTATCTATGTGAGTTTCACCAGAATCAGGTAATTTGGTAAGGTTTACAAATACAAACATTAGGGGTTTACTCATAATGACAGTTAACTGCTACATTCAATTTGACTGTTATTTAAACGTAACTCCCTAACCACACATGCAAAAAAGGTTAATAAAGCCTAAAACAATGCATCCTTGTGAGTTTTACTTAAAACAAATGAAATTTTAAGGCTTGCAAACACAAAAAGAAGTATTTTGCTCATTATGACAGTAATGTTCTTAAAATCCTGAGATAATGCGAAATAAGCAATAAAAATGTTTCTCAACATATTTCCTACACCAAACATGCAACATGTCTAATAATGCGTGAAAATATGCATCTCTGTTAGTTTTACTAGAAAAATTATCTTTTGAAAGTTTTGCAAAGAGGCAAGTTAGTTTTTTTAATTCAATATGACAGTATAACTGTCCTACCAAATATGAAATATATATAAACATAACTCCAAAATTGAACAAGCATTATGTTTAAAAATGCCTAAAATATTGTATCTATGTGAGTTTTACAAGAATCAGTAAATTTGGTAAGGAGTACAATTACATAAATTAGGGGTTTACTCATAATGACAGATAACTGCTACATTCAATTTGACAGTTATTTAAACATAACTTCTAACCACACATGCAAAATAGGCTTAAAAAGCCTAAAACAATGCATCCATGTGAGTTTTACTCGAAACATATGCTATTTTAAGGCTTGCAAACACAAAAAGAAGTATTTTACTCATTATGACAGTAATGTTCTTAAAATCCTGAGATAATGCGAAATAAGCAATAAAAATGTTTTTCAATATATATCCTACACCAAAAATGCAACATGTCTAATAATGCGTGAAGATATGTATCTCTGTTAGTTTTACTAGAAAAATTATCTTTTGTAAGTTTTGCAAAGAGGCAAGTTAGTTTTTTAAATTGAATATAACATTATAACTGTCATACCCAATATGAAATATATATAAACATAACTCCAAAATTTAAGATGCATTATGTCTAAAAATGCCTAAAATATCGTATCTATGTGAGTTTCACCAGAATCAGGTAATTTGGTAAAGGTTTACAAATACAAACATTAGGGGTTTACTCATAATGACAGTTAACTGCTACATTCAATTTGACTGTTATTTAAATGTAACTCCCTAACAACACATGCAAAATAGGTTAATAAAGCCTAAAACAATGCATCCTTGTGAGTTTTACTTAAAACAAATGAAATTTTAAGGCTTGCAAACACAAAAAGAAGTATTTTACTCATTATGACAGTAATGTTCTTAAAATCCTGAGATAATGCGAAATAAGCAATAAAAATGTTTCTCAACATATTTCCTACACCAAACATGCAACATGTCTAATAATGCGTGAAGATATGTATCTCTGTTAGTTTTACTAGAAAAATTATCTTTTAAAAGTTTTGCAAAGAGGCAAGTTAGTTTTTTTAATTCAATATGACAGTATAACTGTCATACCAAATATGAAAGTTATATAAACATAACCACAAAACTAAACATGCATTATGTCTAAAAATGCCTAAAATATTGTATCTATGTGAGTTTTACAAGAATCAGTAAATTTGGTAAGGTGTACAATTACATAAATTAGGGGTTTACTCATAATGACAGATAACTGCTACATTCAAATTTACAGTTATTTAAACATAACTTCTAACCACACATGCAAAATAGGCTTAAAAAGCCTAAAACAATGCATGCATGTGAGTTTTACTCGAAACATATGCTATTTTAAGGCTTGCAAACACAAAAAGAAGTATTTTACTCATTATGACAGTAATGTTCTTAAAATCCTGAGATAATGCGAAAAAAGCAATAAAAATGTTTTTCAATATATTTCCTACACCAAACATGCAACATGTCTAATAATGCATGAAGATATGTATCTCTGTTAGTTTTACTAGAAAAAATATCTTTTGAAAGTTTTGCAAAGAGGCAAGTTAGTTTTTTTAATTCAATATGACAGTATAACTGTCATACCAAATATGAAAGTGATATAAACAAAACTCCAAAACTAAACATGCATTATGTCTAAAAATGCCTAAAATATTGTATCTATGTGAGTTTTACAAGAATCAGTAAATTTGGTAAGGTGTACAATTAAATAAATTGGGGGTTTACTCATAATGACGGATAACTGCTACATTCAATTTGACAGTTATTTAAACATAACTTCTAACCACACATGCAAAATAGGCTAATAAAGCCTAAAACAATGCTTCCATGTGAGTTTTACTCCAAACATATGCTTTTTTAAGGCTTGCAAACACAAAAAGAAGTATTTTACTCATTATGACAGTAATGTTCTTAAAATCCTGAGATAATGCGAAATAAGCAATAAAAATGTTTCTCAACATATTTCCTACACCAAACATGCAACATGTCTAATAATGCGTGAAGATATGTATCTCTGTTAGTTTTACTAGAAAAATTATCTTTTGAAAGTTTTGCAAAGAGGCAAGTTAGTGTTTTTAATTCAATATGACATTATAACTGTCATACCCAATATGAAATATATATAAACATAACTCCAAAATTTAAGATGCATTATGTCTAAAAATGCCTAAAATATCGTATCTATGTGAGTTTCACCAGAATCAGGTAATTTGGTAAGGTTTACAAATACAAACATTAGGGGTTTACTCATAATGACAGTTAACTGCTACATTCAAATTGACTGTTATTTAAACGTAACTCCCTAACCACACATGCAAAAAAGGTTAATAAAGCCTAAAACAATGCATCCTTGTGAGTTTTACTTAAAACAAATGAAATTTTAAGGCTTGCAAACACAAAAAGAAGTATTTTGCTCATTATGACAGTAATGTTCTTAAAATCCTGAGATAATGCGAAATAAGCAATAAAAAATGTTTCTCAACATATTTCCTACACCAAACATGCAACATGTCTAATAATGCGTGAAAATAATTATCTCTGTTAGTTTTACTAGAAAAATTATCTTTTGAAAGTTTTGCAAAGAGGCAAGTTAGTTTTTTTAATTCAATATGACAGTATAACTGTCATACCAAATATGAAATATATATAAACATAACTCCAAAATTGAACAAGCATTATGTTTAAAAATGCCTAAAATATTGTATCTATGTGAGTTTTACAAGAATCAGTAAATTTGGTAAGGAGTACAATTACATAAATTAGGGGTTTACTCATAATGACAGATATTTGCTACATTCAATTTGACAGTTATTTAAACATAACTTCTAACAACACATGCAAAATAGGCTTAAAAAGCCTAAAACAATGCATCCATGTGAGTTTTACTCGAAACATATGCTTTTTTAAGGCTTGCAAACACAAAAAGAAGTATTTTACTCATTATGACAGTAATGTTCTTAAAATCCTGAGATAATGCGAAATAAGCAATAAAAATGTTTCTCAACATATTTCCTACACCAAACATGCAACATGTCTAATAATGCGTGAAGATATGTATCTCTGTTAGTTTTACTAGAAAAATTATCTTTTGAAAGTTTTGCAAAGAGGCAAGTTAGTTTTTTTAATTCAATATGACATTATAACTGTCATACCCAATATGAAATATATATAAACATAACTCCAAAATTTAAGATGCATTATGTCTAAAAATGCCTAAAATATTGTATCTATGTGAGTTTCACCAGAATCAGGTAATTTGGTAAGGTTTACAAATACAAACATTAGGGGTTTACTCATAATGACAGTTAACTGCTACATTCAATTTGACTGTTATTTAAACGTAACTCCCTAACCACACATGCAAAATAGGTTAATAAAGCCTAAAACAATGCATCCTTTTGAGTTTTACTTAAAACAAATGAAATTTCAAGGCTTGCAAACACAAAAAGAAGTATTTTGCTCATTATGACAGTAATGTTCTTAAAATCCTGAGATAATGCGAAATAAGCAATAAAAATGTTTCTCAACATATTTCCTACACCAAACATGCAACATGTCTAATAATGCGTGAAAATATGTATCTCTGTTAGTTTTACTAGAAAAATTATCTTTTGAAAGTTTTGCAAAGAGGCAAGTTAGTTTTTTTAATTCAATATGACAGTATAACTGTCATACCAAATATGAAATATATATAAACATAACTCCAAAATTGAACAAGCATTATGTTTAAAAATGCCTAAAATATTGTATCTATGTGAGTTTTACAAGAATCAGTAAATTTGGTAAGGAGTACAATTACATAAATTAGGGGTTTACTCATAATGACAGTATAACTGCTACATTCAATTTGACAGTTATTTAAACATAACTTCTAACCACACATGCAAAATAGGCTTAAAAAGCCTAAAACAATGCATCCATGTGAGTTTTACTCGAAACATATGCTATTTTAAGGCTTGCAAACACAAAAAGAAGTATTTTACTCATTATGACAGTAATGTTCTTAAAATCCTGAGATAATGCGAAATAAGCAATAAAAATGTTTTTCAATATATATCCTACACCAAAAATGCAACATGTCTAATAATGCGTGAAGATATGTATCTCTGTTAGTTTTACTAGAAAAATTATCTTTTGTAAGTTTTGCAAAGAGGCAAGTTAGTTTTTTAAATTCAATATAACATTATAACTGTCATACCCAATATGAAATATATATAAACATAACTCCAAAATTTAAGATGCATTATGTCTAAAAATGCCTAAAATATCGTTACTATGTGAGTTTCACCAGAATCAGGTAATTTGGTAAAGGTTTACAAATACAAACATTAGGGGTTTACTCATAATGACAGTTAACTGCTACATTCAATTTGACTGTTATTTAAATGTAACTCCCTAACAACACATGCAAAATAGGTTAATAAAGCCTAAAACAATGCATCCTTGTGAGTTTTACTTAAAACAAATGAAATTTTAAGGCTTGCAAACACAAAAAGAAGTATTTTACTCATTATGACAGTAATGTTCTTAAAATCCTGAGATAATGCGAAATAAGCAATAAAAATGTTTCTCAACATATTTCCTACACCAAACATGCAACATGTCTAATAATGCGTGAAGATATGTATCTCTGTTAGTTTTACTAGAAAAATTATCTTTTAAAAGTTTTGCAAAGAGGCAAGTTAGTTTTTTTAATTCAATATGACAGTATAACTGTCATACCAAATATGAAAGTTATATAAACATAACCACAAAACTAAACATGCATTATGTCTAAAAATGCCTAAAATATTGTATCTATGTGAGTTTTACAAGAATCAGTAAATTTGGTAAGGTGTACAATTACATAAATTAGGGGTTTACTCATAATGACAGATAACTGCTACATTCAAATTTACAGTTATTTAAACATAACTTCTAACCACACATGCAAAATAGGCTTAAAAAGCCTAAAACAATGCATGCATGTGAGTTTTACTCGAAACATATGCTATTTTAAGGCTTGCAAACACAAAAAGAAGTATTTTACTCATTATGACAGTAATGTTCTTAAAATCCTGAGATAATGCGAAAAAAGCAATAAAAATGTTTTTCAATATATTTCCTACACCAAACATGCAACATGTCTAATAATGCATGAAGATATGTATCTCTGTTAGTTTTACTAGAAAAAATGTCTTTTGAAAGTTTTGCAAAGAGGCAAGTTAGTTTTTTTAATTCAATATGACAGTATAACTGTCATACCAAATATGAAAGTGATATAAACAAAACTCCAAAACTAAACATGCATTATGTCTAAAAATGCCTAAAATATTGTATCTATGTGAGTTTTACAAGAATCAGTAAATTTGGTAAGGTGTACAATTAAATAAATTGGGGGTTTACTCATAATGACGGATAACTGCTACATTCAATTTGACAGTTATTTAAACATAACTTCTAACCACACATGCAAAATAGGCTAATAAAGCCTAAAACAATGCTTCCATGTGAGTTTTACTCCAAACATATGCTTTTTTAAGGCTTGCAAACACAAAAAGAAGTATTTTACTCATTATGACAGTAATGTTCTTAAAATCCTGAGATAATGCGAAATAAGCAATAAAAATGTTTCTCAACATATTTCCTACACCAAACATGCAACATGTCTAATAATGCGTGAAGATATGTATCTCTGTTAGTTTTACTAGAAAAATTATCTTTTGAAAGTTTTGCAAAGAGGCAAGTTAGTGTTTTTAATTCAATATGACATTATAACTGTCATACCCAATATGAAATATATATAAACATAACTCCAAAATTTAAGATGCATTATGTCTAAAAATGCCTAAAATATCGTATCTATGTGAGTTTCACCAGAATCAGGTAATTTGGTAAGGTTTACAAATACAAACATTAGGGGTTTACTCATAATGACAGTTAACTGCTACATTCAAATTGACTGTTATTTAAACGTAACTCCCTAACCACACATGCAAAAAAGGTTAATAAAGCCTAAAACAATGCATCCTTGTGAGTTTTACTTAAAACAAATGAAATTTTAAGGCTTGCAAACACAAAAAGAAGTATTTTGCTCATTATGACAGTAATGTTCTTAAAATCCTGAGATAATGCGAAATAAGCAATAAAAAATGTTTCTCAACATATTTCCTACACCAAACATGCAACATGTCTAATAATGCGTGAAAATAATTATCTCTGTTAGTTTTACTAGAAAAATTATCTTTTGAAAGTTTTGCAATGAGGCAAGTTAGTTTTTTTAATTCAATATGACAGTATAACTGTCATACCAAATATGAAATATATATAAACATAACTCCAAAATTGAACAAGCATTATGTTTAAAAATGCCTAAAATATTGTATCTATGTGAGTTTTACAAGAATCAGTAAATTTGGTAAGGAGTACAATTACATAAATTAGGGGTTTACTCATAATGACAGATATTTGCTACATTCAATTTGACAGTTATTTAAACATAACTTCTAACAACACATGCAAAATAGGCTTAAAAAGCCTAAAACAATGCATCCATGTGAGTTTTACTCGAAACATATGCTTTTTTAAGGCTTGCAAACACAAAAAGAAGTATTTTACTCATTATGACAGTAATGTTCTTAAAATCCTGAGATAATGCGAAATAAGCAATAAAAATGTTTCTCAACATATTTCCTACACCAAACATGCAACATGTCTAATAATGCGTGAAGATATGTATCTCTGTTAGTTTTACTAGAAAAATTATCTTTTGAAAGTTTTGCAAAGAGGCAAGTTAGTTTTTTTAATTCAATATGACATTATAACTGTCATACCCAATATGAAATATATATAAACATAACTCCAAAATTTAAGATGCATTATGTCTAAAAATGCCTAAAATATTGTATCTATGTGAGTTTCACCAGAATCAGGTAATTTGGTAAGGTTTACAAATACAAACATTAGGGGTTTACTCATAATGACAGTTAACTGCTACATTCAATTTGACTGTTATTTAAACGTAACTCCCTAACCACACATGCAAAATAGGTTAATAAAGCCTAAAACAATGCATCCTTTTGAGTTTTACTTAAAACAAATGAAATTTCAAGGCTTGCAAACACAAAAAGAAGTATTTTGCTCATTATGACAGTAATGTTCTTAAAATCCTGAGATAATGCGAAATAAGCAATAAAAATGTTTCTCAACATATTTCCTACACCAAACATGCAACATGTCTAATAATGCGTGAAAATATGTATCTCTGTTAGTTTTACTAGAAAAATTATCTTTTGAAAGTTTTGCAAAGAGGCAAGTTAGTTTTTTTAATTCAATATGACAGTATAACTGTCATACCAAATATGAAATATATATAAACATAACTCCAAAATTGAACAAGCATTATGTTTAAAAATGCCTAAAATATTGTATCTATGTGAGTTTTACAAGAATCAGTAAATTTGGTAAGGAGTACAATTACATAAATTAGGGGTTTACTCATAATGACAGTATAACTGCTACATTCAATTTGACAGTTATTTAAACATAACTTCTAACCACACATGCAAAATAGGCTTAAAAAGCCTAAAACAATGCATCCATGTGAGTTTTACTCGAAACATATGCTATTTTAAGGCTTGCAAACACAAAAAGAAGTATTTTACTCATTATGACAGTAATGTTCTTAAAATCCTGAGATAATGCGAAATAAGCAATAAAAATGTTTTTCAATATATATCCTACACCAAAAATGCAACATGTCTAATAATGCGTGAAGATATGTATCTCTGTTAGTTTTACTAGAAAAATTATCTTTTGTAAGTTTTGCAAAGAGGCAAGTTAGTTTTTTAAATTCAATATAACATTATAACTGTCATACCCAATATGAAATATATATAAACATAACTCCAAAATTTAAGATGCATTATGTCTAAAAATGCCTAAAATATCGTTACTATGTGAGTTTCACCAGAATCAGGTAATTTGGTAAAGGTTTACAAATACAAACATTAGGGGTTTACTCATAATGACAGTTAACTGCTACATTCAATTTGACTGTTATTTAAATGTAACTCCCTAACAACACATGCAAAATAGGTTAATAAAGCCTAAAACAATGCATCCTTGTGAGTTTTACTTAAAACAAATGAAATTTTAAGGCTTGCAAACACAAAAAGAAGTATTTTACTCATTATGACAGTAATGTTCTTAAAATCCTGAGATAATGCGAAATAAGCAATAAAAATGTTTCTCAACATATTTCCTACACCAAACATGCAACATGTCTAATAATGCGTGAAGATATGTATCTCTGTTAGTTTTACTAGAAAAATTATCTTTTAAAAGTTTTGCAAAGAGGCAAGTTAGTTTTTTTAATTCAATATGACAGTATAACTGTCATACCAAATATGAAAGTTATATAAACATAACCACAAAACTAAACATGCATTATGTCTAAAAATGCCTAAAATATTGTATCTATGTGAGTTTTACAAGAATCAGTAAATTTGGTAAGGTGTACAATTACATAAATTAGGGGTTTACTCATAATGACAGATAACTGCTACATTCAAATTTACAGTTATTTAAACATAACTTCTAACCACACATGCAAAATAGGCTTAAAAAGCCTAAAACAATGCATGCATGTGAGTTTTACTCGAAACATATGCTATTTTAAGGCTTGCAAACACAAAAAGAAGTATTTTACTCATTATGACAGTAATGTTCTTAAAATCCTGAGATAATGCGAAAAAAGCAATAAAAATGTTTTTCAATATATTTCCTACACCAAACATGCAACATGTCTAATAATGCATGAAGATATGTATCTCTGTTAGTTTTACTAGAAAAAATGTCTTTTGAAAGTTTTGCAAAGAGGCAAGTTAGTTTTTTTAATTCAATATGACAGTATAACTGTCATACCAAATATGAAAGTGATATAAACAAAACTCCAAAACTAAACATGCATTATGTCTAAAAATGCCTAAAATATTGTATCTATGTGAGTTTTACAAGAATCAGTAAATTTGGTAAGGTGTACAATTAAATAAATTGGGGGTTTACTCATAATGACGGATAACTGCTACATTCAATTTGACAGTTATTTAAACATAACTTCTAACCACACATGCAAAATAGGCTAATAAAGCCTAAAACAATGCTTCCATGTGAGTTTTACTCCAAACATATGCTTTTTTAAGGCTTGCAAACACAAAAAGAAGTATTTTACTCATTATGACAGTAATGTTCTTAAAATCCTGAGATAATGCGAAATAAGCAATAAAAATGTTTCTCAACATATTTCCTACACCAAACATGCAACATGTCTAATAATGCGTGAAGATATGTATCTCTGTTAGTTTTACTAGAAAAATTATCTTTTGAAAGTTTTGCAAAGAGGCAAGTTAGTGTTTTTAATTCAATATGACATTATAACTGTCATACCCAATATGAAATATATATAAACATAACTCCAAAATTTAAGATGCATTATGTCTAAAAATGCCTAAAATATCGTATCTATGTGAGTTTCACCAGAATCAGGTAATTTGGTAAGGTTTACAAATACAAACATTAGGGGTTTACTCATAATGACAGTTAACTGCTACATTCAAATTGACTGTTATTTAAACGTAACTCCCTAACCACACATGCAAAAAAGGTTAATAAAGCCTAAAACAATGCATCCTTGTGAGTTTTACTTAAAACAAATGAAATTTTAAGGCTTGCAAACACAAAAAGAAGTATTTTGCTCATTATGACAGTAATGTTCTTAAAATCCTGAGATAATGCGAAATAAGCAATAAAAAATGTTTCTCAACATATTTCCTACACCAAACATGCAACATGTCTAATAATGCGTGAAAATAATTATCTCTGTTAGTTTTACTAGAAAAATTATCTTTTGAAAGTTTTGCAATGAGGCAAGTTAGTTTTTTTAATTCAATATGACAGTATAACTGTCATACCAAATATGAAATATATATAAACATAACTCCAAAATTGAACAAGCATTATGTTTAAAAATGCCTAAAATATTGTATCTATGTGAGTTTTACAAGAATCAGTAAATTTGGTAAGGAGTACAATTACATAAATTAGGGGTTTACTCATAATGACAGATATTTGCTACATTCAATTTGACAGTTATTTAAACATAACTTCTAACAACACATGCAAAATAGGCTTAAAAAGCCTAAAACAATGCATCCATGTGAGTTTTACTCGAAACATATGCTTTTTTAAGGCTTGCAAACACAAAAAGAAGTATTTTACTCATTATGACAGTAATGTTCTTAAAATCCTGAGATAATGCGAAATAAGCAATAAAAATGTTTCTCAACATATTTCCTACACCAAACATGCAACATGTCTAATAATGCGTGAAGATATGTATCTCTGTTAGTTTTACTAGAAAAATTATCTTTTGAAAGTTTTGCAAAGAGGCAAGTTAGTTTTTTTAATTCAATATGACATTATAACTGTCATACCCAATATGAAATATATATAAACATAACTCCAAAATTTAAGATGCATTATGTCTAAAAATGCCTAAAATATTGTATCTATGTGAGTTTCACCAGAATCAGGTAATTTGGTAAGGTTTACAAATACAAACATTAGGGGTTTACTCATAATGACAGTTAACTGCTACATTCAATTTGACTGTTATTTAAACGTAACTCCCTAACCACACATGCAAAATAGGTTAATAAAGCCTAAAACAATGCATCCTTTTGAGTTTTACTTAAAACAAATGAAATTTCAAGGCTTGCAAACACAAAAAGAAGTATTTTGCTCATTATGACAGTAATGTTCTTAAAATCCTGAGATAATGCGAAATAAGCAATAAAAATGTTTCTCAACATATTTCCTACACCAAACATGCAACATGTCTAATAATGCGTGAAAATATGTATCTCTGTTAGTTTTACTAGAAAAATTATCTTTTGAAAGTTTTGCAAAGAGGCAAGTTAGTTTTTTTAATTCAATATGACAGTATAACTGTCATACCAAATATGAAATATATATAAACATAACTCCAAAATTGAACAAGCATTATGTTTAAAAATGCCTAAAATATTGTATCTATGTGAGTTTTACAAGAATCAGTAAATTTGGTAAGGAGTACAATTACATAAATTAGGGGTTTACTCATAATGACAGTATAACTGCTACATTCAATTTGACAGTTATTTAAACATAACTTCTAACCACACATGCAAAATAGGCTTAAAAAGCCTAAAACAATGCATCCATGTGAGTTTTACTCGAAACATATGCTATTTTAAGGCTTGCAAACACAAAAAGAAGTATTTTACTCATTATGACAGTAATGTTCTTAAAATCCTGAGATAATGCGAAATAAGCAATAAAAATGTTTTTCAATATATTTCCTACACCAAACATGCAACATGTCTAATAATGCGTGAAGATATGTATCTCTGTTAGTTTTACTAGAAAAATTATCTTTTGTAAGTTTTGCAAAGAGGCAAGTTAGTTTTTTTAATTCAATATGACATTATAACTGTCATACCCAATATGAAATATATATAAACATAACTCCAAAATTGAAGATGCATTATGTCTAAAAATGCCTAAAATATTGTATCTATGTGAGTTTCACCAGAATCAGGTAATTTGGTAAGGTTTACAAATACAAACATTAGGGGTTTACTCATAATGACAGTTAACTGCTACATTCAATTTGACTGTTATTTAAACGTAACTCCCTAACAACACATGCAAAATAGGTTAATAAAGCCTAAAACAATGCATCCTTGTGAGTTTTACTTAAAACAAATGAATTTTTAAGGCTTGCAAACACAAAAAGAAGTATTTTACTCATTATGACAGTAATGCTCTTAAAATCCTGAGATAATGCGAAATAAGCAATAAAAATGTTTCTCAACATATTTCCTACACCAAACATGCAACATGTCTAATAATGCGTGAAAATATGTATCTCTGTTAGTTTTACTAGAAAAAATATCTTTTGAAAGTTTTGCAAAGAGGCAAGTTAGTTTTTTTAATTCAATATGACAGTATAACTGTCATACCAAATATGAAATATATATAAACATAACTCCAAAATTGAACAAGCATTATGTTTAAAAATGCTTAAAATATTGTATCTATGTGATTTTCACCAGAATCAGGTAATTTGGTAAGGTTTACAAATACAATTTTATTTTTCATAATGACAGTATATCTGCTACATTCAATTTGACTGTTATTTAAACATAACTTCTAACCACACATGCAAAATAGGCTAATAAAGCCTAAAACAATGCATCCATGTGAGTTTTACTTGAAACATATGCTATTTTAAGGCTTGCAAACACAAAAAGAAGTATTTTACTCATTATGACAGTAATGTTCTTAAAATCCTGAGATAATGCGAAATAAGCAATAAAAATGTTTTTCAACATATTTCCTACACCAAACATGCAACATGTCTATTAATGCGTGAAGATATGTATCTCTGTTAGTTTTACTAGAAAAATTATCTTTTGAAAGTTTTGCAAAGAGGCAAGTTAGATTTTTTAATTCAATATGACATTATAACTGTCATACCCAATATGAAATATTTATAAACATAACTCCAAAATTTAAGATGCATTATGTCTAAAAATGCCTAAAATATCGTATCTATGTGAGTTTCACCAGAATCAGGTAATTTGGTAAGGTTTACAAATACAAACATTAGGGGTTTACTCATAATGACAGTTAACTGCTACATTCAATTTGACTGTTATTTAAACGTAACTCCCTAACCACACATGCAAAATAGGTTATTAAAGCCTAAAACAATGCATCCTTGTGAGTTTTACTTAAAACAAATGAAATTTTAAGGCTTGCAAACACAAAAAGAAGTATTTTGCTCATTATGACAGTAATGTTCTTAAAATCCTGAGATAATGCGAAATAAGCAATAACAATGTTTCTCAACATATTTCCTACACCAAACATGCAACATGTCTAATAATGCGTGAAAATATGTATCTCTGTTAGTTTTACTAGAAAAATTATCTTTTGAAAGTTTTGCAAAGAGGCAAGTTAGTTTTTTTAATTCAATATGACAGTATAACTGTCATACCAAATATGAAATATATATATAAACATAACTCCAAAATTGAACAAGCATTATGTTTAAAAATGCCTAAAATATTGTATCTATGTGAGTTTTACAAGAATCAGTAAATTTGGTAAGGAGTACAATTACATAAATTAGGGGTTTACTCATAATGACAGTATAACTGCTACATTCAATTTGACAGTTATTTAAACATAACTTCTAACCACACATGCAAATTAGGCTTAAAAAGCCTAAAACAATGCATCCATGTGAGTTTTACTCGAAACATATGCTATTTTAAGGCTTGCAAACACAAAAAGAAGTATTTTACTCATTATGACAGTAATGTTCTTAAAATCCTGAGAGAATGCGAAAAAAGCAATAAAAATGTTTTTCAATATATTTCCTACACCAAACATGCAACATGTCTAATAATGCATGAAGATATGTATCTCTGTTAGTTTTACTAGAAAAATTATCTTTTGTAAGTTTTGCAAAGAGGCAAGTTAGTTTTTTTAATTCAATATGACATTATAACTGTCATACCCAATATGAAATATATATAAACATAACTCCAAAATTGAAGATGCATTATGTCTAAAAATGCCTAAAATATTGTATCTATGTGAGTTTCACCAGAATCAGGTAATTTGGTAAGGTTTACAAATACAAACATTAGGGGTTTACTCATAATGACAGTTAACTGCTACATTCAATTTGACTGTTATTTAAACGTAACTCCCTAACAACACATGCAAAATAGGTTATTAAAGCCTAAAACAATGCATCCTTGTGAGTTTTACTTAAAACAAATGAATTTTTAAGGCTTGCAAACACAAAAAGAAGTATTTTACTCATTATGACAGTAATGTTCTTAAAATCCTGAGATAATGCGAAATAAGCAATAAAAATGTTTCTCAACATATTTCCTACACCAAACATGCAACATGTCTAATAATGCGTGAAAATATGTATCTCTGTTAGTTTTACTAGAAAAAATATCTTTTGAAAGTTTTGCAAAGAGGCAAGTTAGTTTTTTTAATTCAATATGACAGTATAACTGTCATACCAAATATGAAATATATATAAACATAACTCCAAAATTGAACAAGCATTATGTTTAAAAATGCCTAAAATATTGTATCTATGTGATTTTCACCAGAATCAGGTAATTTGGTAAGGTTTACAAATACAATTTTATTTTTCATAATGACAGTATATCTGCTACATTCAATTTGACTGTTATTTAAACATAACTTCTAACCACACATGCAAAATAGGCTAATAAAGCCTAAAACAATGCATCCATGTGAGTTTTACTTGAAACATATGCTATTTTAAGGCTTGCAAACACAAAAAGAAGTATTTTACTCATTATGACAGTAATGTTCTTAAAATCCTGAGATAATGCGAAATAAGCAATAAAAATGTTTTTCAACATATTTCCTACACCAAACATGCAACATGTCTATTAATGCGTGAAGATATGTATCTCTGTTAGTTTTACTAGAAAAATTATCTTTTGAAAGTTTTGCAAAGAGGCAAGTTAGATTTTTTAATTCAATATGACATTATAACTGTCATACCCAATATGAAATATATATAAACATAACTCCAAAATTTAAGATGCATTATGTCTAAAAATGCCTAAAATATCGTATCTATGTGAGTTTCACCAGAATCAGGTAATTTGGTAAGGTTTACAAATACAAACATTAGGGGTTTACTCATAATGACAGTTAACTGCTACATTCAATTTGACTGTTATTTAAACGTAACTCCCTAACCACACATGCAAAATAGGTTATTAAAGCCTAAAACAATGCATCCTTGGGAGTTTTACTTAAAACAAATGAAATTTTAAGGCTTGCAAACACAAAAAGAAGTATTTTGCTCATTATGACAGTAATGTTCTTAAAATCCTGAGATAATGCGAAATAAGCAATAAAAATGTTTCTCAACATATTTCCTACACCAAACATGCAACATGTCTAATAATGCGTGAAAATATGTATCTCTGTTAGTTTTACTAGAAAAATTATCTTTTGAAAGTTTTGCAAAGAGGCAAGTTAATTTTTAATTCAATATGACAGTATAACTGTCATACCAAATATGAAATATATATAAACATAACTCCAAAATTGAACAAGCATTATGTTTAAAAATGCCTAAAATATTGTATCTATGTGAGTTTTACAAGAATCAGTAAATTTGGTAAGGAGTACAATTACATAAATTAGGGGTTTACTCATAATGACAGTATAACTGCTACATTCAATTTGACAGTTATTTAAACATAACTTCTAACCACACATGCAAAATAGGCTTAAAAAGCCTAAAACAATGCATCCATGTGAGTTTTACTCGAAACATATGCTATTTTAAGGCTTGCAAACACAAAAAGAAGTATTTTACTCATTATGACAGTAATGTTCTTAAAATCCTGAGATAATGCGAAATAAGCAATAAAAATGTTTTTCAACATATTTCCTACACCAAACATGCAACATGTCTATTAATGCATGAAGATATGTATCTCTGTTAGTTTTACTAGAAAAATTATCTTTTGAAAGTTTTGCAAAGAGGCAAGTTAGATTTTTTAATTCAATATGACATTATAACTGTCATACCCAATATGAAATATATATAAACATAACTCCAAAATTTAAGATGCATTATGTCTAAAAATGCCTAAAATATCGTATCTATGTGAGTTTCACCAGAATCAGGTAATTTGGTAAGGTTTACAAATACAAACATTAGGGGTTTACTCATAATGACAGTTAACTGCTACATTCAATTTGACTGTTATTTAAACGTAACTCCCTAACCACACATGCAAAATAGGTTATTAAAGCCTAAAACAATGCATCCTTGTGAGTTTTACTTAAAACAAATGAAATTTTAAGGCTTGCAAACACAAAAAGAAGTATTTTGCTCATTATGACAGTAATGTTCTTAAAATCCTGAGATAATGCGAAATAAGCAATAACAATGTTTCTCAACATATTTCCTACACCAAACATGCAACATGTCTAATAATGCGTGAAAATATGTATCTCTGTTAGTTTTACTAGAAAAATTATCTTTTGAAAGTTTTGCAAAGAGGCAAGTTAGTTTTTTTAATTCAATATGACAGTATAACTGTCATACCAAATATGAAATATATATATAAACATAACTCCAAAATTGAACAAGCATTATGTTTAAAAATGCCTAAAATATTGTATCTATGTGAGTTTTACAAGAATCAGTAAATTTGGTAAGGAGTACAATTACATAAATTAGGGGTTTACTCATAATGACAGTATAACTGCTACATTCAATTTGACAGTTATTTAAACATAACTTCTAACCACACATGCAAAATAGGCTTAAAAAGCCTAAAACAATGCATCCATGTGAGTTTTACTCGAAACATATGCTATTTTAAGGCTTGCAAACACAAAAAGAAGTATTTTACTCATTATGACAGTAATGTTCTTAAAATCCTGAGATAATGCGAAAAAAGCAATAAAAATGTTTTTCAATATATTTCCTACACCAAACATGCAACATGTCTAATAATGCATGAAGATATGTATCTCTGTTAGTTTTACTAGAAAAATTATCTTTTGTAAGTTTTGCAAAGAGGCAAGTTAGTTTTTTTAATTCAATATGACATTATAACTGTCATACCCAATATGAAATATATATAAACATAACTCCAAAATTGAAGATGCATTATGTCTAAAAATGCCTAAAATATTGTATCTATGTGAGTTTCACCAGAATCAGGTAATTTGGTAAGGTTTACAAATACAAACATTAGGGGTTTACTCATAATGACAGTTAACTGCTACATTCAATTTGACTGTTATTTAAACGTAACTCCCTAACAACACATGCAAAATAGGTTAATAAAGCCTAAAACAATGCATCCTTGTGAGTTTTACTTAAAACAAATGAATTTTTAAGGCTTGCAAACACAAAAAGAAGTATTTTACTCATTATGACAGTAATGTTCTTAAAATCCTGAGATAATGCGAAATAAGCAATAAAAATGTTTCTCAACATATTTCCTACACCAAACATGCAACATGTCTAATAATGCGTGAAAATATGTATCTCTGTTAGTTTTACTAGAAAAAATATCTTTTGAAAGTTTTGCAAAGAGGCAAGTTAGTTTTTTTAATTCAATATGACAGTATAACTGTCATACCAAATATGAAATATATATAAACATAACTCCAAAATTGAACAAGCATTATGTTTAAAAATGCCTAAAATATTGTATCTATGTGATTTTCACCAGAATCAGGTAATTTGGTAAGGTTTACAAATACAATTTTATTTTTCATAATGACAGTATATCTGCTACATTCAATTTGACTGTTATTTAAACATAACTTCTAACCACACATGCAAAATAGGCTAATAAAGCCTAAAACAATGCATCCATGTGAGTTTTACTTGAAACATATGCTATTTTAAGGCTTGCAAACACAAAAAGAAGTATTTTACTCATTATGACAGTAATGTTCTTAAAATCCTGAGATAATGCGAAATAAGCAATAAAAATGTTTTTCAACATATTTCCTACACCAAACATGCAACATGTCTATTAATGCGTGAAGATATGTATCTCTGTTAGTTTTACTAGAAAAATTATCTTTTGAAAGTTTTGCAAAGAGGCAAGTTAGATTTTTTAATTCAATATGACATTATAACTGTCATACCCAATATGAAATATATATAAACATAACTCCAAAATTTAAGATGCATTATGTCTAAAAATGCCTAAAATATCGTATCTATGTGAGTTTCACCAGAATCAGGTAATTTGGTAAGGTTTACAAATACAAACATTAGGGGTTTACTCATAATGACAGTTAACTGCTACATTCAATTTGACTGTTATTTAAACGTAACTCCCTAACCACACATGCAAAATAGGTTATTAAAGCCTAAAACAATGCATCCTTGGGAGTTTTACTTAAAACAAATGAAATTTTAAGGCTTGCAAACACAAAAAGAAGTATTTTGCTCATTATGACAGTAATGTTCTTAAAATCCTGAGATAATGCGAAATAAGCAATAAAAATGTTTCTCAACATATTTCCTACACCAAACATGCAACATGTCTAATAATGCGTGAAAATATGTATCTCTGTTAGTTTTACTAGAAAAATTATCTTTTGAAAGTTTTGCAAAGAGGCAAGTTAGTTTTTTTAATTCAATATGACAGTATAACTGTCATACCAAATATGAAATATATATAAACATAACTCCAAAATTGAACAAGCATTATGTTTAAAAATGCCTAAAATATTGTATCTATGTGAGTTTTACAAGAATCAGTAAATTTGGTAAGGAGTACAATTACATAAATTAGGGGTTTACTCATAATGACAGTATAACTGCTACATTCAATTTGACAGTTATTTAAACATAACTTCTAACCACACATGCAAAATAGGCTTAAAAAGCCTAAAACAATGCATCCATGTGAGTTTTACTCGAAACATATGCTATTTTAAGGCTTGCAAACACATAAAGAAGTATTTTACTCATTATGACAGTAATGTTCTTAAAATCCTGAGATAATGCGAAATAAGCAATAAAAATGTTTTTCAATATATTTCCTACACCAAAAATGCAACATGTCTAATAATGCGTGAAGATATGTATCTCTGTTAGTTTTACTAGAAAAATTATCTTTTGTAAGTTTTGCAAAGAGGCATGTTAGTTTTTTAAATTCAATATGACATTATAACTGTCATACCCAATATGAAATATATATAAACATAACTCCAAAATTGAAGATGCATTATGTCTAAAAATGCCTAAAATATTGTATCTATGTGAGTTTCACCAGAATCAGGTAATTTGGTAAGGTTTACAAATACAAACATTAGGGGTTTACTCATAATGACAGTTAACTGCTACATTCAATTTGACTATTATTTAAACGTAACTCCATAACCACACATGCAAATTGGGTTAATAAACCCTAAAACAATGCACCCTTGTGAGTTTTACTTAAAACAAATGAAATTTTAAGGCTTGCAAACACAAAAAGAAGTATTTTACTCATCATGAGAGTAATGTTCTTAAAATCCTGAGATAATGCGAAATAAGCAATAAAAATGTTTTTCAACATAATTCCTACATCAAACATGCAACATGTCTAATAATGCCTGAAGACCTGTATCTTTGTTAGTTTTAATAGAAAAAATATATTTTGTAAGTTTTGCAAAGAGGCAAGTTAGTTTTTTAATTCAATATGACAGTATAACTGTCATACCAAATATGAAAGTGATATAAACAAAACTCCAAAACTAAACATGCATTATGTCTAAAAATGCCTAAAATATTGTATCTATGTGAGTTTTACAAGAATCAGTAAATTTGGTAAGGAGTACAATTACATAAATTAGGGGTTTACTCATAATGACAGTATAACTGCTACATTCAATTTGACAGTTATTTAAACATAACTTCTAACCACACATGCAAAATAGGCTTAAAAAGCCTAAAACAATGCATCCATGTGAGTTTTACTCGAAACATATGCTATTTTAAGGCTTGCAAACACAAAAAGAAGTATTTTACTCATTATGACAGTAATGTTCTTAAAATCCTGAGATAATGCGAAATAAGCAATAAAAATGTTTTTCAATTTATTTCCTACACCAAAAATGCAACATGTCTAATAATGCGTGAAGATATGTATCTCTGTTAGTTTTACTAGAAAAATTATCTTTTGTAAGTTTTGCAAAGAGGCAAGTTAGTTTTTTAAATTCAATATGACATTATAACTGTCATACCCAATATGAAATATATATAAACATAACTCCAAAATTGAAGATGCATTATGTCTAAAAATGCCTAAAATATTGTATCTATGTGAGTTTCACCAGAATCAGGTAATTTGGTAAGGTTTACAAATACAAACATTAGGGGTTTACTCATAATGACAGTTAACTGCTACATTCAATTTGACTATTATTTAAACGTAACTCCCTAACCACACATGCATATTGGGTTAATAAACCCTAAAACAATGCACCCTTGTGAGTTTTACTTAAAACAAATGAAATTTTAAGGCTTGCAAACACAAAAAGAAGTATTTTACTCATCATGAGAGTAATGTTCTTAAAATCCTGAGATAATGCGAAATAAGCAATAAAAATGTTTTTCAACATAATTCCTACATCAAACATGCAACATGTCTAATAATGCCTGAAGACATGTATCTTTGTTAGTTTTAATAGAAAAAATATATTTTGTAAGTTTTGCAAAGAGGCAAGTTAGTTTTTTAATTCAATATGACAGTATAACTGTCATACCAAATATGAAAGTGATATAAACAAAACTCCAAAACTAAACATGCATTATGTCTAAAAATGCCTAAAATATTGTATCTATGTGAGTTTTACAAGAATCAGTAAATTTGGCAAGGAGTACAATTACATACATTAGGGGTTTACTCATTATGACAGATAACTGCTACATTCAATTTGACAGTTATTTAAACACAACTTCTAACCACACATGCAAAATAGGCTAAAAAAGCCTAAAACAATGCATCCATGTGAGTTTTACTCGAAACATATGCTATTTTAAGGCTTGCAAACACAAAAAGAAGTATTTTACTCATTATGACAGTAATGTTCTTAAAATCCTGAGATAATGCGAAATAAGCAATAAAAATGTTTTTCAATATATTTCCTACACCAAACATGCAACATGTCTAATAATGCGTGAAGATATGTATCTCTGTTAGTTTTACTAGAAAAATTATCTTTTGTAAGTTTTGCAAAGAGGCAAGTTAGTTTTTTTAATTCAATATGACATTATAACTGTCATACCCAATATGAAATATATATAAACATAACTCCAAAATTTAAGATGCATTATGTCTAAAAATGGCTAAAATATCGTATATATGTGAGTTTCACCAGAATCAGGTAATTTGGTAAGGTTTACAAATACAAACATTAGGGGTTTACTCATAATGACAGTTAACTGCTACATTCAATTTGACTGTTATTTAAACGTAACTCCCTAACCACACATGCAAAATAGGTTAATAAAGCCTAAAACAATGCATCCTTGTGAGTTTTACTTAAAACAAATGAAATTTTAAGGCTTGCAAACACAAAAAGAAGTATTTTACTCATTATGAGAGTAATGTTCTTAAAATCCTGAGATAATGCGAAATAAGCAATAAAAATGTTTCTCAACATATTTCCTACACCAAACATGCAACATGTCTAATAATGCGTGAAGATATGTATCTCTGTTAGTTTTACTAGAAAAAATATCTTTTGAAAATTTGCAAAGAGGCAAGTTAGTTTTTTTAATTCAATATGACAGTATAACTGTCATACCAAATATGAAATATATATAAACATAACTCCAAAATTGAACAAGCATTATGTTTAAAAATGCCTAAAATATTGTATCTATGTGATTTTCACCAGAATCAGGTAATTTGGTAAGGTTTACAAATAAAATTTTATTTTTCATAATGACAGTATATCTGCTACATTCAATTTGACTGTTATTTAAACATAACTTCTAACCACACATGCAAAATAGGCTAATAAAGCCTAAAACAATGCATCCATGTGAGTTTTACTTGAAACATATGCTATTTTAAGGCTTGCAAACACAAAAAGAAGTATTTTACTCATTATGACAGTAATGTTCTTAAAATCCTGAGATAATGCGAAATAAGCAATAAAAATGTTTTTCAATATATTTCCTACACCAAAAATGCAACATGTCTAATAATGCGTGAAGATATGTATCTCTGTTAGTTTTACTAGAAAAATTATCTTTTGTAAGTTTTGCAAAGAGGCATGTTAGTTTTTTTAATTCAATATGACATTATAACTGTCATACCAAATATGAAATATATATAAACATAACTCCAAAATTGAACATGCATTATGTCTAAAAATGCCTAAAATATTGTATCTATGTGAGTTTCACCAGAATCAGGTAATTTGGTAAGGTTTACAAATACAAACATTAGGGGTTTACTCATGACAGTTAACTGCTGCATTCAAGTTGACTGTTATTTAAACATAACTCCTAAACCACAAATACAAAATGGCTAATAATGCCTGGAGAAATGTAGCTTAGTGAGTTTTACTGGAAAAAAATAATGTGTAAGGTTTACACACAAGTTATTTTTTTTTATTTAATATGATGGTATAACTGTCATACTAAATATGAAAGTTGTATAAACATAACTCCAAAACCAAAATGCATTTTGTCTAAAAATGCCTGTAATATTATATCTTTTTGAGTTTTACCAGAATCAGCTATTTTGGTAAAGTTGACAAATACAAACATTAGGTTTTACTCATAATGACAGTATACTGCCACATTCAATATGACAATTATTTAAACATAACTCCAAAACCAAACATTCATTATGTCTAAAAATTCCTATAATTTTCTACGTGAGTTTTACTAGAATCAGTTGTTTTTGTAAGGTTTACAAATACAAAATATTAGTTTTACTCATAAATCAAATCAAATGAGAGTATACTGTCACAATCAATGTGACAAAATGGCTAATAATGCCTGGAGGAATGTATCTTTGTGAATTTTACTGGAACAAATATTTTGTAAGGTTTGTAAAGACACACGCTAGTTTTTTTAATTAATTTTACAGTATAGCTGTCATACTATATATGAAAGTTTTATAAACACAACTCCAAAACCAAACATGCAATCCGTCTAAAATGTCTATAATATTTATTATATGTAAGATTTATCAAAATCAGGTATTTTGGTAAGGTTTACAAATCAAAAAATTAGGTTTTACTCATAGTGACAGTATAATTGCCACAGTCAATATGACAGTTATTTACACATAACTCCTAAAACACAAATGCAAAATGACTAATAATGCCTAGGAAAGTTATATTTGTGAATGTTACTGGAAAACAATATTTTGTAAGGTTTATAAAGATACAAATTAGTTTGTTTTTTTACTCAATATGATGGTATAACTTTCATACTAAATATGAAAGTTATATAAACATAACTCCAAAACCAAACATGCTTTATGTCTAAAAATTCCTGTAATATTGTATCGGTGTGGGTTTTACCAGAATCAGGTATTTTGGTAAGGTTGAAAAATTCAAAAATTAGGTTTTACTCATAATGACAGTATAACTGCCACATTGACTGCCCCCAAACATGCATTATGTCTAAAAAATGCCTATAAATTTGTATCCATGTGAGTTTTACTAGAATCAGTTGTTTTTGTAAGGTTTACAAATACAAAATATTAGTTTTATTCATAATGAAAGTATATTGTCACAATCAATCTGCTAATATGGCTAATAATGCCTTGAGGAATGTATCTTTGTGAGTTTTACTGGAAATAATATTTTGTAAGGTTTGTAAAGACACGAGTTAGTTTTTTTTTTTACACAATTTTACAGTATAGCTGTCAAACTATATATGAAAGTTATATAAACACAACTCCAAAACCAAATATGCAATTCGTCTAAAAATGCCTGTAATATTGAATACATGTGAGTTTTATCAGAATCAGGTATTTTGGTAAGGTTTACAAAAACAAAAAATAGGTTTTACTCATAGTGACAGTATAACTGCCACACTCAATATGACAGTTATTTAAACATAACTCCTAAAACACAAATGCAAAATGAATAATAATGCCTAGGAAAGGTATATTTGTGAATTTTACTGGAAAACAAAATTTTGTAAGGTTTGTAAAGATACAAATTAGTTTGTTTTTTTACTCAATATGATGGTATAACTTTCATACTAAATATGAAAGTTATATAAACATAACTCCAAATCCAAACATGCTTTATGTCTAAAAATTCCTGTAATATTGTATCGGGGTCGGTTTTACCAGAATCAGGTATTCAGGTAAGATTTACAAATACAAAAATTGGGTTTTACTCATAATGACAGTATAAATGCTATATTTAAAATAACAGTTATTTAAACACAACTCCTAAACCAAGCATGTTAAATGGCTAATAATGCCTTGAGAAATGGATCTTTGTGAGTTTGGGGGGGGGGGGGGGGGGGGGGGGGGATGTAAGATTTATAAAGACAAGTTTTTTTTTTTTTTACTCAATATGATGGTATAACTGTCATACTAAATATGAAAGTTGTATAAACATAACTCCAAAACCAAACATGCATTATGTCTAAAAATGCCTGCAATATTGTATCTATGTGATTTTTACCAGAATCAGGTATTTTTGGTAAGGTTTACAAATACAAAAAATAAGTTTTACTCATAATGACAGTATATTGTCACATTCAATCTGACAGTTATTTAAACATGACTCCTAAACCACAAATACAAAATGGCTAATAATGCCTGGAGAAATGTAGCTTTGTGAGTTTTCCTGGAAAAAAATAAAAAATTATAAGGTTTGTAAAGACACAAATTAGTTTGTTTTTTTTACTTAATATGACAGTTTAACTGTCATACTAAATATGAAAGTTAAATAAACATAACTCCAAAACCAAACTTGCAATACGTCTAAAAATGCCTGTTATATTGAATCTATGTGAGTTTTACCAGAATCAGGTATTTTGGTAAGGTTTACAAATACAAAACTTGGGTTTTACTCATAATGACAGTATAACTGCATTATTTGATATGACAGTTATTTAAACATAACTCCTAAACCAAACATGTTAAATGGCTAATAATGCCTTGAGAAATGGATCTTTGTGAGTTTTGGGGAAAAAAAAAAATGTAATATTTATAAAGACACAAGTTGTTGTTTTTTTTACTCAATATGATGGTATAACTGTCATACTAAATATGAAAGTTGTATAAACATAACTCCAAAACCAAACATGCATTATGTCTAAAAATGCCTGCAATATTGTATCTATGTGATTTTTACCAGAATCAGGTATTTTTGGTAAGGTTTACAAATACAAAAATTACCTTTTACTCATAATGACAGTATATTGTCACATTCAATCTGACAGTTATTTAAACATGACTCCTAAACCACAAATACAAAATGGCTAATAATGTCTGGAGAAAGGTATATTTGTGACTTTTTCTGGAAAACAATATTTTGTAAGGTTTGTAAAGATACAAATTAGTTTGTTTTTTTACTTAATATGACAGTTTAACTGTCATAATAAATATGAAAGTTAAATAAACATAACTCCAAAACCAAACTTGCAATACGTCTAAAAATGCCTGTAATATTGAATCTATGTGAGTTTTACCAGAATCAGGTATTTAGGTAAGGTTTACAAATACAAAAATTGGGTTTTTACTCATAATGACAGTATAACTGCCATATTCAAAATAACAGTTATTTATACACAACTCCTAAACCAAGCATGTTAAATGGCTAATAATGCCTTGAGAATTGTATCTTTGTGAGTTTTACTAGAAAAAACTATTTTGTAAGGTTTCTAACGACAAAAGTTTTTTTTTTTTTTTTTTACTCAATATGATGGTATACTGTCAAACTAAATATAAAAGTAATATAAACATCATTCCAAAACCAAACTCTTAAACCAAACTTGCAATCCGTCTTAAACTGCCTGTAATATTGAATCTATATGAGTTTTATCAGAATCAGGTATTTTGGTAAGGTTTACAAAAACAAAAATTAGGTTTTACTCATAGTGACAGTATAACTGCCACACTCAATATGACAGTTAATTAAACATAACTCCTAAAACACAAATGCAAAATGACTAATAATGCCTAGAGAAAGGTATATTTGTGAATTTTACTGGAAAACAATATTTTGTAAGGTTTGTAAAGATACAAATTATTTTTTGTTTTTTACTCAATATGATGGTATAACTTTCATACTAAATATGAAAGTCATATAAACATAACTCCAATACCAAACATGCTTTATGTCTAAAAATTCCTGTAATATTGTATCGATGTGGGTTTAACCAGAATCAGGTATTTTGGTAAGGTTTACAAATACAAAAAAATAGGTTTTACTCATAATGACAGTATAACTGCCACACTCAATATGACAGTTGTTTAAACATAACTCCTAAACCAAACATGATAAATGGCTAGTTATGCCTGGAGAAATGTATCTTTGTGAGTTTTACTGGGAAAACATTTTTTGTAAGGTTTATAAAAATACAAGTTATTTTTTTTTGTACTCAATATGATGGTATAACTGTCATACTAAATATAAAAGTTGTATAAACATAACTCCAAAACCAAACATGCATTATGTCTAAAAATGCCTGCAATATTGTATCTATGTGATTTTTACCAGAATCAGGTATTTTTGGTAAGGTTTACAAATACAAACATTAGGTTTTACTCACTATGACAGTATACTGTCACATTCAATCTGACAGTTATTTAAACATACTGTAACTCCTAAACCACAAATACAAAATGGCTTATAATGCCTGGAAAAATTTATCTTTGTGAGTTTTCCTGGAATTTTTTTTTTTATAAGGTTTGTAAAGAAACAAATTAGTTTTTTTACTTAATATGACAGTTTAACTGTCATACTAAATATGAAAGTTAAATAAACATAACTCCAAAACCAAACTTGCAATACGTCTAAAAATGCCTGTAATATTGAATCTATATGAGTTTTACCAGAATCAGGTATTTTGGTAAGGTTTACAAATACAAAAATTGGGTTTTACTCATGATGACAGTATAACTGCATTATTTGATATGACAGTTATTTAAACATAACTCCTAAACCACACATGATAAATGGCTAATAATGCCTGGAAAAATGCATATAAACATAACTCCAAAACCAAACATGCATTATGTCTAAAAATGCCTGTAATATTGTATCTATGTGAGTTTTACCAGAATCAGGTATTTTGGTAAGGTTTATAAATACAAAATGTAGGTTTTACTCATAATGACAGTATAACTGCCATATTCAAAATAACAGTTATTTAAACATAACTCCTGAACCAAAAAGGCTAAATGGCTATTAATGCCTGGAGAAATGTATACAAACATAACTCCAAAACCAAACATGCATTATGTCTAAAAATGCCTTTAGTATTGTATCTATGTGAGTTTTACCAGAATCAGGTACTTTGGTAAGGTTGAAAAATACAAAAATTAGGTTTTACTCATAATGACAGTATAACTGCCACATTGACTGCCACCAAACATGCATGATGTCTAAAAATGCCTATAATTTTGTATCCATGTGAGTTTTACTAGAATCAGTTGTTTTTGTAAGGTTAACAAATACAAAATATTAGTTTTACTCATAATGAGTAAAACTCATAAACTGCCATATTCAAAATAACAGTTATTTAAACATAACTCCTGAACCAAACATGCTAAATGGCTATTAATGCCTGGAGAAATGTATACAAACATAACTCCAAAACCAAACATGCATTATGTCTAAAAATGCCTTTAGTATTGTATCTATGTGAGTTTTACCAGAATCAGGTATTTTGGTAAGGTTTACATATACACAAATTTGGTTTTACTCATAATGACAGTATAACTGCCACATTTATAATGACAGTTTTGTAAACATAACTTCTATACCACACATGCAAAATGGTTAATAATGCCTGGAGAAATGTATCTTTGTGATTTTTACTAGAAAATTATTTTGTATGGTTTGTAAAGACTAAAGTTAGTTGTTTTTTTTACTCAATATGATGGTATAACTGTCATACTAAATATGAAAGTTATATAAACATAATTCCAAAACCAAACTCCTAAACCAAACTTGCAATCTGTCTTAAACTGCCTGTAATATTGAATCTTTGTGAGTTTTACCAGAATCAGGTATTTTGGTAAGGTTTACAAATACAAAACTTGGGTTTTACTCATAATGACAGTATAACTGCAACATTTGATATGACAGTTATTTAAACATAACTCCTAATCCAAACATGATAAATGGCTAATAATGCCTGGAGAAATGTATCATGGTGAGTTTTAATGGAAACAAATAATTTGTAAGGTTTATAAGACACAAGTTAGTTTTTTTGTTTAATATGATGGTATAACTGTCATACTAAATATGAAAGTTATATAAACATAACTCCAAAACCAAACATGCATTATGTCTTAAAATGCCTGTAATATTGTATCTATGTGAGTTTTACCAGAATCAGGTATTTTGGTTAAGGTTGACAAATACAAAAATTTGGTTTTACTCATAATGACAGTATAACTGCCACATTGACTGCCACCAAACATTATGTCTAAAAATGCTTATAATTTTGTATCTATGTGAGTTTTACTAGAATCAGTTGTTTTTGTAAGGTTTACAAATACAAAATATTAGTTTTACTCATAATGACACTATACTGTCACAATTAATCCGACAAAATGGCTAATAATGCCTTGAGGAATGTATCTTTGTGAGTTTTACTGGAAAAAAATATTTTGTAAGGTTTGTAAAGACACAAGTTAGTTTTTTTTTTACACAATTTAACAGTATAGCTGTCATACTATAAATGAAAGTTATATAAACATAATTCCAAAACCAATTATGCAATCCGTCTAAAAATGCCTGTAATATTGAATATATGTGAGTTTTATCAGAATCAGGTATTTTGGTAAGGTTTACGAAAACAAAAATTAGGTTTTACTCATAGTGACAGTATAACTGCCACACTCAGTATGACAGTTAATTAAACATAACTCCTAAAACACAAATGCAAAATGACTACTATTGCCTAGGGAAATGTATATTTGTGAATTTTACTGGAAAATAATAATTTGTAAGGTTTGTAAATATACAAATTAGTTTTTTTTTTACTCAATATATAATGGTATAACTGTCATACTAAATATGAAAGTTATATAAACATAACTCCAAAACCAAACATGCTTTATGTCTAAAAATTCCTGTAATATTATATTGATGTGGGTTTTACCAGAATCAGGTATTTTGGTAAGGTTTACAAATACAAAACATAGGTTTTACTCATAATGACAGTGTAACTGCCACACTCAATATGACAGTTATTTAAACATAACTCCTAAACCAAACATGATAAATGACTAATTATGCCTGGAGAAATGTATCTTTGTGAGTTTTACTGGGAACATTTTTTTTTTAAGGTTTATAAAGACACAAGTTTTTTTTTTTTTTACTCAATATGATGGTATAACTGTCATACTAAATATGAAAGTTATATGAACATAACTCCAAAAACAAACATGAATTTTGTCCAAAATTACCTGTAATATTGTATCTATGTGAGTTTTACCAGAATCAGGTATTTTGGTAAGGTTTACAAATACAAAACTTGGGTTTTACTCATAATGACAGTATAACTGCAACATTTGATATGACAGTTATTTAAACATAACTCCTAATCCAAACATGATAAATGGCTAATAATGCCTGGAGAAATGTATCATGGTGAGTTTTACTGGAAACAAATAATTTGTAAGGTTTATAAGACACAAGTTAGTTTTTTTGTTTAATATGATGGTATAACTGTCATACTAAATATGAAAGTTATATAAACATAACTCCAAAACCAAACATGCATTATGTCTTAAAATGCCTGTAATATTGTATCTATGTGAGTTTTACCAGAATCAGGTATTTTGGTTAAGGTTGACAAATACAAAAATTTGGTTTTACTCATAATGACAGTATAACTGCCACATTGACTGCCACCAAACATTATGTCTAAAAATGCTTATAATTTTGTATCTATGTGAGTTTTACTAGAATCAGTTGTTTTTGTAAGGTTTACAAATACAAAATATTAGTTTTACTCATAATGACACTATACTGTCACAATTAATCCGACAAAATGGCTAATAATGCCTTGAGGAATGTATCTTTGTGAGTTTTACTGGAAAAAAATATTTTGTAAGGTTTGTAAAGACACAAGTTAGTTTTTTTTTTACACAATTTAACAGTATAGCTGTCATACTATAAATGAAAGTTATATAAACATAATTCCAAAACCAATTATGCAATCCGTCTAAAAATGCCTGTAATATTGAATATATGTGAGTTTTATCAGAATCAGGTATTTTGGTAAGGTTTACGAAAACAAAAATTAGGTTTTACTCATAGTGACAGTATAACTGCCACACTCAGTATGACAGTTAATTAAACATAACTCCTAAAACACAAATGCAAAATGACTACTATTGCCTAGGGAAATGTATATTTGTGAATTTTACTGGAAAATAATAATTTGTAAGGTTTGTAAATATACAAATTAGTTTTTTTTTTACTCAATATATAATGGTATAACTGTCACACTAAATATGAAAGTTATATAAACATAACTCCAAAACCAAAATGCATTTTGTCTAAAAATGCCTGTAATATTGTATCTTTTTTAGTTTTACCAGAATCAGGTATTTTGGTAAGGTTGACAAATACAAACATTAGGTTTTACTCATAATGACAGGATACTGCCACATTCAATATGACAATTATTTAAACATAACTCCAAAACCATTATGTCTAAAAATTCCTATAAATTTGTATCTACGTGAGTTTTACTAGAATCAGTTGTTTTTGTAAGGTTAATTAATTTTTCTCATAATGAGAGTATAATGTCACAATCAATCTGACAAAATGGCTAATAATGCCTGGAGGAATGTATTTTTGTGAATTTTACTTAACAAAATATGTGTAAGGTTTGTAAAGACACACGTTAATTTTTTTTAACTTAATTTTACAGTATAGCTGTCATACTTTATATGAAAGTTTTATAAACATAACTCCAAAACCAAACATGCAATCCGTCTAAAAATGTCTGTAATATTTATTATATGTGAGTTTTATCAGAATCAGGTATTTTGGTATGGTTTAGAAATAAAAAATAAGGTTTTACTCATAGTGATAGTATAACTGCCACACTCAATATGACAGTTATTTAAACATAACTCCTAAAACACGAATGCAAAATGACTAATAATGCTTAGAGAAATGTATATTTGTGAATTTTACTGGAAAACAATATTTTGTAAGGTTTGTAAAGATACAAATTAGTGTTTTATTACTCAATATGATGGTATAACTGTCATGCTAAATATAAAAGTTATATAAACATAACTCCAAAACCAAACATACTTTGTGTCTAAAAAGTCCTGTAATATTGTATCGATGTGGGTTTTACCAGAATCAAGTATTTTGGTAAGGTTTACAAATACAAAAAATAGGTTTTACTCATAATGACAGTATAACTGCCACATTCAAAATGACAGTTATATAAACATAACGCCAAAACCAAACATGCATTATGTCTAAAAATGCCTGTAATATTGTATCTATGTGAGTTTTACCAGAATCAGGTATTTTGGTAAGGTTGAAAAATAAAAAAATTAGGTTTTAATCATAATGACAGTATAACTGTCACATTGACTGCCCCCAAACATGCATTATGTCTAAAAATGCCTATAATTTTGTATCCATGTGAGTTTTACTAGAATCAGTTGTTTTTGTAAGGTTTACAAATACAAAATATTAGTTTTACTCATATTGACAGTATACTGTCACAATCAATCTGACAATATGGCTAATAATGCCTTGAGGAATGTATCTTTGTGAATTTTACTGGAAATAATATTTTGTAAGGTTTGTAAAGACACGAGTTAGTTGTTTTTTGTATACAATTTTACAGTATAGCTGTCATACTATATATGAAAGTTATATAAACACAACTCCAAAACCAAATATGCAATACGTGAGTTTTATCAGAATCAGGTATTTTGGTAAGGTTTACAAAAACAAAAATTAGGTTTTACTCATAGTGACAGTATAACTGCCACACTCAATATGACAGTTATTTAAACATAACTCCTAAAACACAAATGCAAAATGACTAATAATGCTTAGGAAAGGTATATTTGTGAATTTTACTGGAAAACAATATTTTGTAAGGTTTGTAAAGATACAAATTAGTTGTTTTTTTTCCCCTCAATATGATGGTATAACTTTCATACTAAATATGAACGTTATATGAACATAACTCCAAAACCAAACATGCTTTATGTCTAAAAATTCCTGTGATATTGTATCGATGTTGTACAAAAAATAGGTTTCACTTGTAATGACAGTATAACTGCCACACTCAATATGACAGTTATTTAAACATAACTCCTAGACCAAACATGATAAATGGCTAATTATACCTGGAGAAATGTATCTTTGTGAGTTTTACTGGGAAAAATAAAAAGAGTAAGGTTTATAAAGACACAAGTTATATTTTTTACTCATTATAATGGTATAACTGTCATACTAAATATGAAAGTTGTACCTGGAGAAATGTTTTACTGGGAAAAATAAAAAGAGTAAGGTTTATAAAGACACAAGTTATATTTTTTACTCATTATAATGGTATAACCAAACATGCATTGTGTCTAAAAATGCCTGTAATTTTAAATCTATGTGAGTTTGACCAGAATCAGGTATTTTGGTAAGGTTTAAAAATACAAAAAGTAGGTTTTACTCATAATGACAGTATAACTGCCACGTTCAAAATTACAGTTATTTAAACATAAGTCCTAATTTAAACATGCTAAATGGCTAATTCTGCCTGGAGAAAGGTATGTTTGTGAGTTTAACTGGAAAATAAAAATATTTTGTAAGGTTTGTAAAGACACAAGTTAGTTTTTTTTATTCAATATGTTTGTATAACTGTCATAATAAATGTAAATTTTATATGAACATAACTCCAAAACCAAACATGCATTATGTCTAAAAATGCGGGTAATATTGTATCTATGTGAGTTTTACCAGAATCAGGTATTTTGGTAAGGTTGAAAAATACAAAAATTAGGTTTTACTCATAATGACAGTATAACTGCCACATTGACTGCCCCCAAACATGCATTTTGTCTAAAAATGCCTATAATTTTGTATCCATGTGAGTTTTACTAGAATCAGTTGTTTTTGTAAGGTTTACAAATACAAAATATTAGTTTTACTCATAATGACAGTATACTGTCACAATCAATCTGACAATATGGCTAATAATGCCTTGAGGAATGTATCTTTGTGAGTTTTACTGGAAAAAATATTTTGTAAGGTTTGTATAGACAAGAGTTAGGTTTTTCTTTTTACACAATTTTACAGTATAGCTGTCATACTATATATAAAAGTTATATAAACACAACTCCAAAACCAAATATGCAATATGTGAGTTTTATCAGAATCAGGTATTTTGGTAAGGTTTACAAAAACAAAAATTAGGTTTTACTCATAGTGACAGTATAACTGCCACACTCAATATGACAGTTAATTAAACATAACTCCTAAAACACAAATGCAAAATGACTAATAATGCCTATAGAAAGGTATATTTGTGAATTTTACTGGAAAACAATATTTTGTAAGGTTTGTAAAGATACAAATTATTTTTTGTTTTTTACTCAATATGATGGTATAACTTTCATACTAAATATGAAAGTTATATAAACATAACTCCAAAACCAAACATGCTTTATGTCTAAAAATTCCTGTAATATTGTATCGATGTGGTACAAAAAATAGGTTTTACTCATAACGACAGTATAACTGCCACGCTCAATATGACAGTTGTTTAAACATAACTCCTAAACCAAACATGATAAATGGCTAATTATACCTGGAGAAATGTATTTTTGTGAGTTTTACTGGGAAAAAAATAAAAGTAAGGTTTATAAAGACACAAGTTATTTTTTTTTACTCAATATAATGGTATAGCTGTCAAACTAAATATGAAAGTTGTATAAACATAACTCCAAAACCAAACATGCATTATGTCTAAAAATGCCTGTAATATTGTATCTATGTGATTTTTACCAGAATCAGGTATTTTGATAAGGTTTACAAATACAAAATCTAGGTTTTACTCATAATGACAGTATAACTGCCACACTCATTATGACAGTTAATTAAACATAACTCCTAAACCAAACATGATGAATGGCTAATTATACCTGGAGAAATGTATATTTGTGAGTTTTGCTGCAAAAAAAAAAAAAAAAAAGGTTTATAAAGACACGTTTTTTTTTTTTACTCAATATAATGGTATAACTGTCATACTAAATATGAAAGTTATATAAACATAACTCCAAAACCAAACATGTTTTATGTCTAAAAATTCCTGTAATATGGTATCTATGTGAATTTAACCAGAATCAGGTATTTTGGTAAGGTTTACAAATACAAAAAAATACGTTTTACTCATAATGACAATATAACTGCCACATTTAACATGACAGGTATTTAAACATAATACCTAAACCACAAATGCAAAATGGCTAATAATGCCTGGAGCAATGTATCTTTGTGAGTTTTCCTGGAAAAAAAAATAAAAAATGGTAAGGTTTGTAAAGACACAAGTTAGTTTTTTACTTATTGTGACAGTATAACTGGCATACTAAATATAAAAGTTAAATAAACATAACTCCAAAACCAAACTTGCAATACGTCTAAAAATGCCTGTAATATTGTATCTATGTGAGTTTTACCAGAATCAGGTATTTTGGTAAGGTTTAAATATACACAAATTTGGTTTTACTCATAATGACAGTATAACTGCCACGTTTAATATGACAGTTATGTAAACATAACTCCTATACCACACATGCAAAATGGTTAATAATGCCTGGAGAAATGTATCTTTGTGAGTTTTACTGGAAAAAACGAATTTGTAAGGTTTATAAAGATACAAGTTAAATTTTTTACTCAATATGATGATAAACTGTCATACTAAATATGAAAGTTATATTAACATAACTCCAAAACCAATGCATCTATGTTCGTTTTACTAGAATCAGGTATTTTGGTAAGGTTTCCAAAAACAAAAAATAGGTTTTACTCATAATGACAGTATAACTGCCACATTCAATATGACAGTTATGTAAACATAACTCCTAAACCACACATGCAAAATGGTTAATAATGCCTGGAGAAATGTATCTTTTTAAGTTTTACAATTTTGTAAGGTTTGTAAAGACTGCGATGAGATGGCGACTTGTCCAGGGTGTACCCCGCCTTCCGCCCGATTGTAGCTGAGATAGGCTCCAGCGCCCCCCCGCAACCAAAAAGGGAATAAGCGGTAGAAAATGGATGGATGAATGGGTTTGTAAAGACATAAGTTATTTTTTTCTTACTCAATATGACAGTAAAACTGTCATACTAAATGTAAACAAATTATAAACATAACTCCAAAACTAAACATGCATTATGTCTAAAAATGCCTGTAATATTGTATTCATGTGAGTTTAACTAGAATCAGTTGTTTTTGTAAGGTTTGCAAATACAAAATATTGGTTTAACTCACTATAACAGTATACTGTCACATTCAATCTGACAGTTATTTAAACATAACTCCTAAACCAAACATGTTTTATGTCTAAAAATTCCTGTAAAATTGTATCTATATGAGTTTTACCAGAACCAGGCATTTTGGTAAGGTTTACAAATACAAAAAATAGTCCAGGGTGTACCCCGCCTTCCGCCCGATTGTAGCTGAGATAGGCTCCAGCGCCCCCCGCGACCCCAAAGGGAATAAGCGGTAGAAAATGGATGGATGGATAACAGTCAGATTGAATTTGACAGTATACTGTCATAGTGAGTAAAACCTAATTTTTGTATTTGTAAACCTTAAAAAAATACCTGATTCTAGTAAAACTCACATAGATTCAATATTACAGGCCTTTTAGACGGATTGCATGTTTGATATTGGAGTTATGTTTATATAACTTTTACATTTATTATGACAGTTATACAAACATATTGAATAAAAAAAACTATTTTCTGTCTTATCAAACCTTACAAAATATTTTTTTCCCTGTAAAACTCACAAAGATACATTTCTCCAGGCATTATTAGCCATTTTGCATGTGTGGTTTAGGAGTTATGTTAACATAACCGTCATATTGAGGGTGGCAATTATACTGTCATTATGAGTAAAACCTAATTTTTGTATTTATAAACCTTACCAAAATTCCTGATTCTGGTAAAACTCACATAGATACAATATTACAGGCATTTTTAGACATAATGCATGTTTGGTTTTGGAGTTATGTTTGTATACATTTTTCCAGGCATTATTAGCTATTTATCATGTTTGGTTTAGGAGTTACGTTTAAATAACTGTTGTATCAAATAATGCAGTTATACTGTCATTATGAGTAAAACCCAAGTTTTGTATTTGTAAACCTTACCAAAATACCCGAATCTGGTAAAACTCATATAGATTCAATATTCCAGGCAGTTTAAGACGGATTGCAAGTTTGGTTTAGGAGTTTGGTTTTGGAATGATGTTTATATTACTTTTATATTTAGTTATACCATCATATTGAGTAAAAAAAATAAATAACTTTTGTCTTTACAAACCTTACAAATTATGTTTTTCTAGTAAAACTCACAAAGATACATTTCTCCAGGCATTATTAGCTATTTAGCATGTTTGGTTTAGGAGTTATGTTTAAATAACTGTTATTTTGAATATGGCAGATATACTGTCATTATGAGTAAAACCCAATTTTGGTATTTGTAAACCTTACCAAAATACCTGATTCTGGTAAAACTCACATAGATTCAATATTCCAGGCATTTTTAGACGTATTGCAAGTTTGGTTTTGGAGTTATGTTTATTTAACTTTCATATTTAGTATGACAGTTTTACTGTCATATTAAGTAAAAAAACTAACTTGTGTCTTTACAAACCTTAAACATTTTTTTTTTTTTCCAGGAAAACTCACAAAGATACATTTCTCCAGGCCTTATTAGCCATTTTGTATTTGTGGTTTAGGAGTCATGTTTAATTAACTGTCAGATTGAATGTGACAGTATACTGTCATAGTGAGTAAAACCTAAATTTTTTATTTGTCAACCTTACCAAAATACCTGATTCTGGTAAAACCCACATCGATACAATATTACAGGAATTTTTAGACATAAAGCATGTTTGGTTTTGAAGTTATGTTTATATAACTTTCATATTTAGTATGACAGTTATACCATCATATTGAGTAAAAAAAACTAATTTGTATCTTTACAAACCTTACAAAATATTGTTTTCCAGTAAAATTCACAAATATACATTTCTCTAGGCATTAGTAGTCATTTTGCATTTGAGTTTTAGGAGTTATGTTTATTTAACTGTCATATTGAGTGTGGCAGTTATACTGTCACTATGAGTAAAACCTAATTTTTGTATTTGTAAACCTTACCAAAATACCTAATTATGATAAAACTCATATATATTTGGTTTTGGAATTATGTTTATATAACTTTCATATATAGTATGACAGCTATACTGTTAAATTGTGTAAAAAAAACAACTAACTTGTGTCTTTACAAACCTTACAAAATATTGTTTCCAGTAAAACTCACAAAGATACATTCCTCAAGGCATTATTAGCCATTTTGTCAGATTAATTGTGAAAGTATACTGTCATTATGAGTAAAACTATTATTTTGTAGTTGTAAACCTTACAAAAACAACTGATTCGAGTAAAACTCACATGGATACAAAATTATAAGCATTTTTAGACATAATGCATGTTTGGTGGCAGTCAATGTGGCAGTTATACTGTCGTTATGAGTAAAACCTAATTTTTGTGTTTGTCAACATTACCAAAATACCTGATTCTGGTAAAACTCACATAGATACAATATTACAGGCATTTTTAAACACAATGCATATTTGGTTTTGGAGTTATGTTTATATAATTTTCATATTTAGAATGACAGTTATACCATCAAATTAAATAAAAAAAACTAACTTGTGTTTTTATAAACCTTACAAATTATTTGTTTCCAGTAAAACTTACAATGATACATTTCTCCAGGCATTATTAGCCATTTATCATGTTTGGATTAGGAGTTATGTTTAAATAACTGTCATATCAAATGTTGCAGTTATACTGTCATTATGAGTAAAACCCAAGTTTTGTATTTGTAAACCTTACCAAAATAACTGATTCTGGTAAAACTCACATAGATTCAATATTACAGGCAGTTTAAGACAGATTGCAAGTTTGGTTTAGGAGTTTGGTTTTGGAATTATGTTTATATAACTTTCATATTTAGTATGACAGTTATACCATCATATTGAGTAAAAAAAAACTAACTTTACAAAACCTTACAAAATATTTTTTTCTAGTAAAAATCACAAATATACATTTCTCCAGGCATTATTAACCATTTTGCATGCATATAGGAGTTATGTTTACATAACTGTCATATTAAATGTGGCAGTTATACTGTCATTATGAGTAAAACCTCATTTGTGTATATGTAAACCTTAATAAAATACCTGATTCTGGTAAAACTCACATAGATACAATACTAAAGGCATTTTTAGACGTACTGCAAGTTTGGTTTTGAAGTTATGTTTATTTAACTTTCATATTTAGTATGACAGTTATACTGTCATATTAAGTAAAAAAACAAACTTGTTTCTTTACAAACCTTACTAAAAAAAAAAAATTCCAGAAAAACTCACAAAGATTCATTTTTCCAGGCATTATTAGCCATTTTGTAATTGTGGTTTAGGAGTTACAGTATGTTTAAATAACTGTCAGATTGAATGTGACAGTATACTGTCATAGTGAGTAAAACCTTATTTTTGTATTTGTAAACCTTACCAAAAATACCTGATTCTGGTAAAAATCACATAGATACAATATTGCAGGCATTTTTAGACATAATGCATGTTTGGTTTTGGAGTTATGTTTATACAACTTTTATATTTAGTATGACAGTTATACCATCCTATTGAGTAAAAAAAAAAAAATAACTTGTGTCTTTATAAACCTTACAAAAAAAATTTTTTTCCAGTAAAACTCACAAAGATACATTTCTCCAGGCATAATTAGCCATTTATCATGTTTGGTTTAGAAGTTATGTTTAAACAACTGTCATATTGAGTGTGGCAGTTATACTGTCATTATGAGCAAAACCTATTTTTTGTATTTGTAAACTTTACCAAAATACCTGATTCTGGTAAAACCTACATCGATACAATATTACAGGAATTTTTAGACATAAAGCATGTTTGGTTTTGGAGTTATGTTTATATAACTTTCATATTTAGTATGAAAGTTATACCATCATATTGAGTAAAAAACAAAAAATTTCTATAGGCATTTGTGTTTTAGGAGTTATGTTTAATTAACTGTCATATTGAGTGTGGCAGTTATACTGTCACTATGAGTAAAACCTAATTTTTGTTTTTGTAAACCTTACCAAAATACCTGATTCTGATAAAACTCACATAGATACAATATTGCAGGCATTTTTAGACATAATGCATGTTTGGTTTTGGAGTTATGTTTATACAACTTTTATATTTAGTATGACAGTTATACCATCCTATTGAGTAAAAAAAAAAAAAACGTGTCTTTATAAACCTTACCAAAAAAAAATGTTTCCAGTAAAACTCACAAAGATACATTTCTCCAGGCATAATTAGCCATTTATCATGTTTGGTTTAGAAGTTATGTTTAAACAACTGTCATATTGAGTGTGGCAGTTATACTGTCATTATGAGTAAAACCTATTTTTTGTATTTGTAAACTTTACCAAAATACCTGATTCTGGTAAAACCCACATCGATACAATATTACAGGAATTTTTAGACATAAAGCATGTTTGGTTTTGGAGTTATGTTTATATAACTTTCATATTTAGTATGAAAGTTATACCATCATATTGAGTAAAAAACAAAAAATTATTTGTATCTTTACAAACCTTACAAAATATTGTTTTCCAGTAAAATTCACAAATCTACCTTTCTCTAGGCATTATTAGTCATTTTGCATTTGTGTTTTAGGAGTTATGTTTAATTAACTGTCATATTGAGTGTGGCAGTTATACTGTCACTATGAGTAAAACCTAATTTTTGTTTTTGTAAACCTTACCAAAATACCTGATTCTGATAAAACTCACATGTGTTCAATATTACAGGCATTTTTAGACGGATTGCATATTTGGTTTTGGAGTTGTGTTTATAAAACTTTCATATATAGCATGACAGCTATACCGTTAAATTGTGTAAAAAAACAACAACTAAATAGTGTCTTTACAAACCTTACAAAATATTTTTTCCAGTAAAATTCACAAAGATACATTCCTCAAGGAATTATTAGCCATTTTGTCAGATTAAATGTGACAGTATACTGTCATTATGAGTAAAACTTATAATTTTTATTTGTAAACCTTACAAAAACAACTGATTCTAGTAAAACTCACATGTATACAAAATTATAGGCATTTTTAGACATCATGCATTTTTGGTGGCAGTCAATGCAGCAGTTATACTGTCATTATGAGTAAAACCTAATTTTTGTATTTTTCAACCTTACCAAAATATCTGAATCTGGTTAAACTCACATAGATACAATACTAAAGGCATTTTTAGACATAATGCATATTTGGTTTTGGAGTTATGTTTGTATACATTTCTCCAGGCATTAAAAGTAATTTAGCATGTTTGGTTGAGGAGTTATATTTAAATAATTGTTATTTTGAATATGGCAGTTATACTGTCATTATGAGTAAAACCTAAATTTTGTAATTATAAACCCTACCAAAATACCTGATTCTGGTAAAACTCACATAGATACAATATTACAGGCATTTTTAGAGATAATGCATGTTTGGTTTTGGAGTTTTGTTTATATACATTTTTCCAGGCATTATTAGCCATTTATCATGTTTGGTTTAGGAGTTATGTTTAAACAACTGTCATATCAAATAATGCAGTTATACTGTCATTATGCGTAAAACCCAAGTTTGTATTTGTAAATCTTACCAAAATACCTGATTCTGGTAAAACTCAGAGAGATTCAATATTACAGGCAGTTTAAGACGGATTGGAAGTTTGGTTTAGGAGTTTGGTTTTGGAATTATGTTTATATTACTTTTATATTTAGTTTGACAGTTATACCATCAAAAAAAATAACTTTTGTCTTTACAAACCTTACAAAGTTTTGTTTTCTAGTAAAACTCACAAAGATACATTTCTCCAGGCATTATTAGCCATTTAGCATGTTTGGTTTAGGAGTTATGTTTAAAAAACTGTTATTTTGAATATGGCAGTTATACTGTCATTATGAGTAAAACCCAATTTTTGTATTTGTAAACCTTACCAAAATACTTGATTCTGGTAAAACTCACATAGATTCAATATTACAGGCATTTTTAGACGTATTGCAAGTTTGGTTTTGGAGTTATGTTTATTTAACTTTCATATTTAGAATGACAGTTATACTGTCATATTAAGTAAAAAAACTAACATGTTTCTTTACAAACCTTATAACATTTTTTTTTTACAGAAAAACTCAAAAAGAGACATTTTTCCAGGCATTATTAGCCATTTTGTAATTGTGGTTTAGGAGTTACAATATGTTTAAATAACTGTCAGATTGAATGTGACAGTATACTGTCATAGTGAGAAAAACCTAATTTTTGTATTTGTAAACCTTACCAAAAATACCTGATTCTGGTAAAAATGACATAGATACAATATTGCAGGCATTTTTTAGACATAATGCATGTTTGGTTTTGGAGTTATGTTTATACAACTTTTATATTTAGTATGACAGTTATACCATCATATTAAATAAAAAAAACTAACTTGTGTCTTTATAAACCTTACAAAAAAAAATGTTCCCTGTAAAACTCACAAAGATACATTTCGCCAGGCATAATTAGCCATTTATCATGTTTGGTTTATGAGTTATGTTTAAACAACTGTCATATTGAGTGTGGCAGTTATACTGTCATTATGAGTAAAACCTATTTTTTGTATTTGTAAACTTTACCAAAATACCTGATTCTGGTAAAACCCACAACGATACAATATTACAGGAATTTTTAGACATAAAGCATACTTGGTTTTGGAGTTATGTTTATATAACTTTCATATTTAGTATGAAAGTTATACCATCATATTGAGTAAAAAACAAAAAATTATTTGTATCTTTACAAACCTTACAAAATATTGTTTTCCAGTAAAATTCACAAATATACCTTTCTCTAGGCATTATTAGTCATTTTGCATTTGTGTTTTAGGAGTTATGTTTAATTAACTGTCATATTGAGTGTGGCAGTTATACTGTCACTATGAGTAAAACCTAATTTTTGTTTTTGTAAACCTTACCAAAATACCTGATTCTGATAAAACTCACATGTATTCAATATTACAGGCATTTTTAGACGGATTGCATATTTGGTTTTGGAATTGTGTTTATAAAACTTTCATATATAGTAAGACAGCTATACTGTTAAATGGTGTAAAAAAAAAAAAACTACATCGTGTCTTTACAACCTTACAAAATATTTTTTCCAGTAAAATTCACAAAGATACATTCCTCAAGGCATTATTAGCCATTTTGTCAGATTAAATGTGACAGTATACTGTCATTATGAGTAAAACCTAATTTTTGTATTTTTCAAACTTACCAAATTACCTGATTCTGGTAAAACTCATATAGATACAATACTAAAGGCATTTTTAGACATAATGCATGTTTGATTTTGGAGTTATGTTTGTATACATTTCTCCAGGCATTAATAGCCATTTAGCATGTTTGGTTTAGGAGTTATGTTTTAAATAACTGTCATATCAAATAATGCAGTTATACTGTCATTATGAGTAAAACCCAAGTTTTGTATTTGTAAACCTTACCAAAATACCTGATTCTGGTAAAACTCATATAGATTCAATATTACAGGCAGTTTAAGACGGATTGCAAGTTTGGTTTAGGAGTTTGGTTTTGGAATTATGTTTATATTACTTTTATATTTAGTTTGAAAGTTATACCCTCATATTGAGTAAAAAAACACAACTTTTTTCTTTACAAACCTTACAAAATATTTTTTTCTAGTAAAACTCACATTTCTCCAGGCATTATTAACCATTTAGCATGTTTGGTTTAGGAGTTATGTTTAAATAACTGTCAAATTGAATGTAGCAGTTATCTGTCATTATGAGTAAACCCCTAATTTATGTAATTGTACAGCTTGCCAAATTAACTGATTCTGGTGAAACTCACATAGATACAATATTACAGGCAATTTTGGACATAATGCATGTTCAGTTTTGGAGTTATGATTATATAACTTTCATATTTGGTATGACAGTTATAATGTCATATTGAATTAAAAAAACTAACTAGCCTCTTTGCAAAACTTACAAAAGATAATATTTCTAGTAAAACTAACAAAGATACATGTCTTCAGGCATTATTAGACATGTTGCATGTTTGATGTAGGAATTATGTTGAAAAACATTTTTATTGCTTATTTCGCATTATCTCAGGATTTTAAGAACATTACTGTCAAAATGAGTAAAAAACTACTTTTTGTGTTTGCAAGCTTTAAAATAGCATATGTTTCAAGTAAAACTAACAAGGATGCATTGTTTTAGGCTTTATTGACCTATTTGCATGTGTGATTAGGAAGTTATGTTTAAATAACTGTCAAATTGAATGTAGCAGTTAACTGTCATTATGAGTAAACCCCTAATTTTTGTATTTGTAAACCTTACCAAATTACCTGATTCTGGTAAAACTCACATAGATACAATATTTTAGGCATTTTTAGACATAATGCATGTTCAATTTTGGAGTTATGTTTATATATATTTCATTTTTGGTATGACAGTTATACTGTCATATTGAATTAAAAAAACTAACTTGCCTCTTTGCAAAACTTACAAAAGATAATTTTTCTAGTAAAACTAACAAAGATACATGTCTTCAGGCATTATTAGACATGTTGCATGTTTGGTGTAGGAATTAGGTTGAAAAACATTTTTATTGCTTATTTCGCATTATCTCAGGATTTTAAGAACATTACTGTCAAAATGAGTAAAAAACTACTTTTTGTGTTTGCAAGCCTCAAAATAGCATATGTTTCGAGTAAAACTCACATGGATGCATTGTTTTAGGCTTTATTAGTCTATTTTGCATGTGTGGTTAGAAGTTATGTTTAAATAACTGTCAAATTGAATGTAGCAGTTATCTGTCATTATGAGTAAACCACTAATTTATGTATTTCTACACCTTAACAAATTTACTGATTCTTTTAAAACTCACATAGATAAAATATTTTGGTTATTTTTAGACATAATGCATGTTTAGTTTTGGAGTTATGATTATATAACTTTCATATTTGGTATGACAGTTATACTGTCATATTGAATTAAAAAAACTAACTAGCCTCTTTGCAAAACTTACAAAAGATAATTTTTCTAGTAAAACTAACAAAGATACATGTCTTCAGGCATTATTAGACATGTTGCACATTTGGTGTAGGAATTAGGTTGAAAAACATTTTTATTGCTTATTTCGCATTATCTCAGGATTTTAAGAACATTACTGACATAATGAGTAAAACACTACTTTTTGTGTTTGCAAGCCTTAAAATAGCAAATGTTTCGAGTAAAACTCACAAGGATGCATTGTTTTAGGCTTTATTAACCTATTTGCATGTGTGATTAGGAAGTTATGTTTAAATTACAGTCAAATTGAATGTAGCAGTTATACTGTCATTATGAAGAAAAAAAAACAATTTTTGTATTTGTAAACCTTACCAAATTACCTGATTCTGGTGAAACTCACATATATACAATATTTTAGCATTTTTAGACATAATGCATGTTCAATTTTGGAGTTATGTTCATATGTATTTCATATTTAGTATGACAAATGTACTGTCATATTGTATTAAAAAAACTAACTTGCGTCTTTGCAAAACTTACAAAAGATAATTTTTCTAGTAAAACTAACAAAGATACATATCTTCACGCATTATTAGACATGTTGCATGTTTGGTGTAGGAATTACTGTCATAATGAGTAAAAAACTACTTTTTGTGTTTGCAAGCCTTAAAATAGCATATATTTCGAGTAAAACTCACATGGATGCATTGTTTTAGGCTTTATTAGCCTATTTTGCATGTGTGGTTAAAAATTATGTTTAAATAACTGTCAAATTGAATGTAGCAGTTATCCGTCATTATGAGTAAACCCCTAATTTATGTAATTGTACACCTTAGCAAATTAACTGATTCTTGTAAAACTCACATAGATACAATATTTTTGGCATTTTTTGACATACTGCATGTTTAGTTTTGGAGTTATCTTTATATAACTTTTATATTTGGTATGTCATATTGTATTAAAAAACAAACTTGAGTCTTTGTAAAACTTACAAAAGATACATTTTCTAGTAAAACTAACAAAGATACATGTCTTCAGGCATTATTAGACATGTTGCATGTTTGGTGTAGGAATTATCTTGAAAAACATTTTTATTGCTTTTTTTGCATTATCTCAGGATTTTAAGAACATTACTGGCATATTGAGTAAAAAAGTACTATGACAGTATACTGTCACATTCAATCTGACTGTTATTTAAACATAACTCCTAAACCATGCAAGCAAAATGTAAAATAATGCCTGGAGAAATGTATCTTTGTAAGTTTTACAGGAAAAAAATAGTTTGTAAGGTTTGTAAAGACACAAGTTAGCTTTTTTTACTCAATATGACAGTATAACTGTCATACTAAATATGAAAGTTGAATAAATATAACACCAAAACCAAACTTGCAATCCGTCTAAAAATGCCTGTAATATTGAATATATGTGAGTTTTACCAGAATCAGTTATTTTGGTAAGGTTTACAAATACAAAAATTGGGTTTCACTCGTAATGACAGTATAACTGCCATATTCAAAATAACAGTTATTTAAACATAACTCCTAAACCAAATATGCTAAATGGCTAATGATGCCTGGAGAAATGAATCTTTGTGAGTTTTACTAGAAAAAAAATATTTTGTAAGGTTTGTAAAGACAAAAGTTAGTTGTTTTTTTTTACTCAATATGATGGTATAATACATAATATATAATATATAATATATAATAACATAATTCCAAAACCAAACTCCTAAACCAAACTTGCAGTCTGTCTTAAACTGCCTGTAATATTGAATCTATGTGAGTTTTGTCAGAATCAGGTATTTTGGTAAGGTTTACAAATACAAAACTTGGGTTTTACTCATAATGACAGTATAACTGCAAAAAATTATATGACAGTTATTTAAACATGACTCCTAAACCAAACATGATAAATGACTAATAATGCCTGGAGAAAAGTATATTTGTGAGTTTTACTGGAAAAAAATAATATGTAAGGTTTATAAAGACACAAGTTATTTTTTTTATTTAATATGATGGTATAACTGTCATACTAAATATGAAAGTTATATAAACATAACTCCAAAACCAAAATGCATTTTGTCTAAAAATGCCTGTAATATTGTATCTTTTTGAGTTTTACCAGAATCAGGTATTTTGGTAAGGTTGACAAATACAAACATTAGGTTTTACTCATAATGACAGTATACTGCCACATTCAATATGACAATTATTTATACATAACTCCAAAACCAAACATGCATTATGTCTAAAAATTCCTATAATTTTGTATCTACGTGAGTTTTACTAGAATCAGTTGTTTTTGTAAGGTTAATTAGTTTTTCTCATAATGAGAGTATAATGTCACAATCAATCTGACAAAATGGCTAATAATGCCTGGAGGAATGTATCTTTGTGAATTTTACTGGAACAAATATTTTGTAAGGTTTGAAAAGACACACGTTAGTTATTTTAACTTAATTTTACAGTATAGCTGTCATACCATATATGAAAGTTATATAAACATAACTCCAAAACCAAAATGCATTTTGTCTAAAAATGCCTGTAATATTGTATCTTTTTGAGTTTTACCAGAATCAGGTATTTTGGTAAGGTTGACAAATACAAACATTAGGTTTTACTCATAATGACAGTATACTGCCACATTCAATATGACAATTATTTATACATAACTCCAAAACCAAACATGCATTATGTCTAAAAATTCCTATAATTTTGTATCTACGTGAGTTTTACTAGAATCAGTTGTTTTTGTAAGGTTAATTAGTTTTTCTCATAATGAGAGTATAATGTCACAATCAATCTGACAAAATGGCTAATAATGCCTGGAGGAATGTATCTTTGTGAATTTTACTGGAACAAATATTTTGTAAGGTTTGAAAAGACACACGTTAGTTATTTTAACTTAATTTTACAGTATAGCTGTCATACCATATATGAAAGTTTTATAAACATAACTCCAAAACCAAACATGCAAACCGTCTAAAAATGTCTGTAATATTTATTATATGTGAGTTTTATCAGAATCAGGTATTTTGGTAAGGTTTAAAAACCAAAAAATTAGGTTTTACTCATAGTGACAGTATAACTGCCACACTCAATATGACAGTTATTTAAACATAACTCCAAAAACACAAATGCAAAATGACTAATAATGCCTAGAGAAATGTATATTTGTGAATTTTACTGGAAAACATTATTTTGTAAGGTTTGTAAAGATACAAATTAGTGTTTTATTACTCAATACGATGGTATAACTGTCATGCTAAATATAAAAGTTATATAAACATAACTCCAAAACCAAACATACTTTGTGTCTAAAAATTCCTGTAATATTGTATCGATGTGGGTTTTACCAGAATCAGGTATTTTGGTAAGGTTTACAAATACAAAAAATAGGTTTTACTCATAATTACAGTATAACTGCCACACTCAATATGACAGTTATTTAACATAACTCCTAAACCAAACATGTTAAATGACTAATAATCCCTGGGGAAATGTATCTTTGTGAGTTTAACTGGGAAAAAAAAATATTTTCTAAGGTTTGTAAAGACAGAAGCTAGTTTTTTTTCTCATAAAGACAGTATAACTGCCACATTCAAAATGACAGTTATATAAACATAACTCCAAAACCAAACATGCATTATGTCTAAAAATGCCTGTAATATTGTATCTATGTGAGTTTTACCAGAATCAGGAATTTTGGTAAGGTTTATAAATACAAAAATTAGGTTTTACTCATAATGACAGTATAACTGCCACCCTCAATATGACGGTTATGTTAACATAACTCCTAAACCACACATGCAAAATGGCTAATAATGCCTGGAGAAATGTATCTTTGTGAATTTTACAGGGAAAAAAATATTTTGTAAGGTTTGATAAGACACAAAATAGTTTTTTTTATTTAATATGTTTGTATAACTGTCATACTATATGGAAAAGTTATATAAACATAACTCCAAAACCAAACATGCATTTTGTCTAAAAATGCCTGAATTGATGTATCAATGTGAGTTTTACTAGAATCAGTTGTTTTTGTAAGTTTTTCAAATACAAAATATTGGTTTTACTCACTATGATATACTGTCACATTCAATCTGACAGTTATTTAAACATAACTCCTAAACCACACATTCAAAATGACTAATAATGCTTGGAGAAATGTATCTCAGTGAATTTTTCTGGAAAAAAATATTTTGTAAGGTTTGTTATGACACAAGTTTTTTTTTTTTTTTACTCAATATGACAGCAGTATACTGTCTTAGTGAGTAAAACCAATATTTTGTATTTGCAAACCTTACAAAAACAACTGATTCTAGTAAAACTCACGTGGATACAAAATTACAGGCATTTTTAGATATAATGCATGTTTTGTTTTGGAGTTATGTTTATATAACTTTTACATTTAGTATGACAGTTATAATGTCATATTGAGTAAAAAAAAAAACTTGTGTCTTACAAACCTTACTTTTTTTTTTTTTCCTGTAAAACTCACAAATACACATTTTTCCAAGCATTATTAGCCATTTTGCATGTGTGGTTTAGTAGTTATATTTAAATAACTGCCATATTGAGTGTGGCAGTTATACTGTCATTATGAGTAAAACCTTATTTTTGTATTTGTAAACCTCACCAAAATACCTGATTGTAGTAAAACTCACATAAATAAAATATTACAGGCATTTTTAGACAAGGTGCATGTTTGGTTTTGGAGTTATGTTTAAATAACTTTCATATTTAGTATGACAGTTATACTGTCATATTGAGTAAAAAAAACTAACTTGTGTCTTTACAAACCTTACAAAATATTTTTTTTTTTTTCAGTAAAACTCACAAAGATACATTTCTCCAGGCATTATTAGTCATTTTGTATGTGTGGTTTAGGAGTTATGTTTAAATAACTGTCAGTTTGAATGTGACATCATACTGTCATAGTGAGTAAAACCAATATTTTGTATTTGCAAACCTTAAAAAAAAAACTGATTCTAGTAAAACTCACATGGATGCAATGTTACAGCAATTTTTAGACATAATGCATGTTTGGTTTTGGAGTTTTTTTTATATACATTTTACATTTAGTATGACAGTTATACTGTCATACAGAGTAAAAAAAACTAACTTGTGTCTTTACAAACCTTACAAAATATTTTTTTTTTTTTCAGTAAAACTCACAAATATAAATTTCTCCAGGCATAATTAGCCTTTTATCGTGTTTGGTTTTGGAGTTATGTTTAAACAACTGTCACATTGAGTGTGGCAGTTATACTGTCATTATGAGTAAAACCTATTTTTTGTATTTGTAAACTTTACCAAAATACCTGATTCTGGTCAAACCCATATTGATACAATATTACAGGAATTTTTAGACATAAAACATGTTTGGTTTTGGAGTTATGTTTATATAACTTTCATATTTAGTATGAAAGTTAAACCATCATATTGAGTAAAAAACAAAAAATAATTTGTATCTTTACAAACCTTACAAAAAATTGTTTTCCAGTAAAATTCACAAATATACCTTTCTCTAGGCATTATTAGTCATTTTGCATTTGTGTTTTAGGAGTTATGTTTAATTAACTGTCATATTGAGTGTAGCAGTTATACTGTCACTATGAGTAAAACCTAATTTTTGTTTTTGTAAACCTTGCCAAAATACCTGATTCTGATAAAACTCACATGTATTCAATATTACAGGCATTTTTAGACGGATTACATATTTGGTTTTGGAGTTGTGTTTATATAACTTTCATATATAGTATGACAGCTATACTGTTAAATTGTGTAAAAAAAAAAACCTAACTTGTGTCTTTACAAAAATACCTGATTCTGGTAAAACTCAAATAGATTCAATATTACAGGCAGTTTAAGACGGATTGCAAGTTTGGTTTAGGAGTTTGTTTTTGGAATTATGTTTATATTATTTTTATATTTAGTTTGATAGTTATACCATCATATTCAGTAAAAAAAAAAAAACTTTTGTCTTTACAATTCTTACAAAATAGTTTTTTTTAGTAAAATTCACAAATATACATTTCTCCAGGCATTATTAGTCATTTTGCATGTTTGGTTTAGGAGTTGTGTTTAAATAACTGTTATTTTGAATATGTCATTATGAGTAAAACCAAATTTTTGTATTTGTAAACCTTACCTAAACACCTGATTCTGGTAAAACTCACATAGATTCAATATTACAGGCATTTTTAGACGTTTTGCAAGTTTGGTTTTGGAGTTATGTTTAATTAACTTTCATATTTAGTATGACACTTATACTGTCCTATTAAGTAAAAAAAACTAACTTGTGTCTTTACAAACCTTATAAAAAAAAAATGTTCCAGGAAAACTCACAAAGATACATTTCTCCAGGCATTATTAGCCATTTTGTATTTGTGGTTTAGGAGTTATGTTTAAATAACTGTCAGATTGAATGTGACAGTATACTGTCATTATGAGTAAAACCTAATTTTTGTATTTGTAAACCTTACCAAAATACCTGATTCTGGTAAAACCCACACCAAAACAATATTACAGGAATTTTTAGACATAAAGCATGTTTGGTTTTGGAGTTATGTTTATATAAATTTTATATTTAGTATGACAGTTATACCATCATATTGAGTAAAAAAAACAACTCTTTTGTATCTTTACAAATCTTACAAAATATTGTTTTCCAGTAAAATTCACAAATATACATTTCTCTAGGCATTATTAGTCATTTTGCATTTGTGTTTTAGGAGTTATGTTTAATTAACTGTCATATTGAGTGTGGCAGTTATATTGTCACTATGAGTAAAACCTAATTTTTGTATTTGTAAACCTTACCAAATTACCTGAATCTGACAACACTCACATATATTCAATATTACAGGCATTTTTAGACGGATTGCATATTTGGTTTTGGAATTATGTTTATATAACTTTCATATATAGTATGACAGCTAAACTGCTAAATTGTGTAAAAAAACTAACTTGTGTCTTTACAAACCTTACAAAATATTTTTTCGAGTAAAACTCACAAAGATACATTCCTCAAGGCATTATTAGCCATTTTGTCAGTATACTGTCATTATGAGTAAAACTAATATTTTGTATTTGTAAACCTTACAAAAACAACTGATTAGAGTAAAACTCACATGGATACAAAATTATAAGCATTTTTAAACACAATGCATGTTTGGTGGCAGTCAATGTGGCAGTTATACTGTCATTATGAGTAAAACCTATTTTTTGTAATTGTGAACCTTTCCAAAATACCTGATTCTGGTAAAACTCACATAGATACAAAATTACAGGCATTTTTAGACATAATGTATGTTTGGTTTTGGAGTTATATTTATATAACTTTCATATTTAGTATGACAGTTATACCATCATATTAAATAAAAAAAAATAACTTGTGTCTTTATAAACCTCACAAATTATTTGTTTCCAGTAAAACTCACACTAATACATTTCTCCAGGCATTATTAGCCATTTATCATGTTTGGTTTAAATAACTGTCATATCAAATGTTGCAGTTATACTGTCATTATGAGTAAAACCCAAGTTTTGTATTTGTAAACCTTACCAAAATACCTGATTCTGGTAAAACTCACATAGAATAAATGTTACAGGCAGTTTAAGACATATTGCAAGTTTGGTTTAGGAGTTTGGTTTTGGAATTATGTTTATATAACTTTCATATTTAGTATGGCAGCTATACCATCATATTGAGTAAAAAAAACAACTAACTTTTGTCTTTACAAACCTTACAAAATATTTTTTTCTAGTAAAAATCACAAAGATACATTTCTCCAGGCATGTATCATGTTTGGTTTAGGAATTATGTTTAAATAACTGTCATGTTGAGTGTGGCAGTTATATTGTCATTATGAGTAAAACCTATTTTTTGTATTTGTAAACCTAAACAAAATGCCTGATTCTGGTAAAACTCATATAGATACAATATTACAGGAATTTTTAGACATAAAACATGTTTGGTTTAGGAGTTATGTTTAAATAACTGTCAGATTGAATGTGACAGTATACTGTCATAGTGAGTTAAACCAATATTTTGTATTTGCAAACCTTACAAAAACAACTGATTCTAGTTAAACTCACATGAATACAATATTACAGGCATTTTTAGACATAATGCATGCTTGGTTTTGGAGTTATGTTTATACTTTTTTTACATTTAGTATGACAGTTTTACTGTCATATTGAGTAAGAAAAAAACAATTTGTGTCTTTACAAACCCATTCATCCATCAATTTTCTACCGCTTATTCCCTTTGTGGTTGCGGGGGGGCGCTGGAGCCTATCTCAGCTACAATCGGGCGGAAGGCGGGGTACACCCTGGACAAGTCGCCAGCTCATCGCAGTCTTTACAAACCTTACAAAATTGTAAAACTTAAAAAGATACATTTCTCCAGGCATTATTAACCATTTTGCATGTGTGGTTTAGGAGTTATGTTTACATAACTGTCATATTGAATGTGGCAGTTATACTGTCATTATGAGTAAAAACTATTTTTTGTTTTTGTAAACCTTACCAAAATACCTGATTCTAGTAAAACGAACATAGATTCATTGGTTTTGGAGTTAAGTTAATATAACTTTCATATTTAGTATGACAGTTTATCATCACATTGAGTGAAAAATTTTAATTGTATCTTTATAAACCTTACAAATTCGTTTTTTCCAGTAAAACTCACAAAGATACATTTCTCCAGGCATTATTAACCATTTTGCATGTGTGGTATAGGAGTTATGTTTACTTAACTGTCATATTAAATGTGGCAGTTATACTGTCAATATGAGTAAAACCAAATTTGTGTATATCTAAACCTTACCAAAATACCTGATTCTGGTAAAACTCACATAGATACAATAATACAGGCATTTTTAGACGTATTGCAAGTTTGGTTTTGGAGTTATGTTTATTTAACTTTTATATTTAGTATGCCAGTTATACTGTCACAATAAGTAAAAAACTAACTTGTGTCTTTACAAACCTTACCATTTTTTATTTATTTTTTTCCAGGAAAACTCACAAAGATACATTGCTCCAGGCATTATTAGCCATTTTGCATTTGTGGTTTAGGAATTATGTTAAAATACCTGTCATGTTAAATGTGGCAGTTATATTGTCATTATGAGTAAAACGTAATTTTTGTATTTGTAAACCTTACCAAAATACCTGATTCTGGTAAAATTCACATAGATACAATATTACAGGAATTTTTAGACATAAAACATGTTTGGTTTTGGAGTTATGTTTATATAACTTTCATATTTAGTATGACAGTTATACCATTATATTGAGTAAAAAAAAAATTAACGTGTCTTTATAAACCTTACTTCTTTTTTTTTTCCAGCAAAACTCACAAAGATACATTTCTCCAGGAATAATTAGCCATTAATCATGTTTGGTTTAGGAGTTATGTTTAAATAACTGTCATATTGAGTGTGGCAGTTATACTGTCATTATGAGTAAAACCTAGATTTTGTATTTGTAAACCTTATCAAAATACCTGATTCTGGTAAAAATCACATATATACAATATTACAGGCATTTTTAGACATAATGCATGTTTGGTTTTGGAGTTATGTTTATACAACTTTCATATTTAGTTTGACAGTTATACCATTATATTGAATTAAAAAAAATAACTTGTGTCTTTATAAGCCTTACTTTTTTTTTTTTCCAGTAAAACTCACAAAAATACATTTCTCCAGGTATAATTAGCCATTTATCATGTTTGGTTTAGGAGTTATGTTTAAACAACTGTCATATTGAGTGTGGCAGTTATACTGTCGTTATGAGTAAAACCTATTTTTTGTACCACATCGATACAATATTACAGGAACTTTTAGACATAAAGCATGTTTGGTTTTGGAGTTATGTTTATATAACTTTCATATTTAGTATGAAAGTTATACCATCAAATTGAGTAAAAAAACAAACTAATTTGTATCTTTACAAACCTTACAAAATATTGTTTTCCAGTAAAATTTACAAATATACCTTTCTCTAGGCATTATTAGTCATTTTGCATTTGTGTTTTAGGAGTTATGTTTAAATAACTGTCATATTGAGTGTGGCAGTTATACTGTCACTATGAGTAAAACCTAATTTTTGTTTTTGTAAACCTTACCAAAATACCTGATTCTGATAAAACTCACATATTGCATATTTGGTTTTGGAGTTGTGTTTATATAACTTTCATATATAGTATGACAGCTATACTGTAAAATTGTGTAAAAAAAAAACCTAACTCTTGTCTTTACAAACCTTACAAAATATTTTTTCCAGTAAAACTCACAAAGATACATTCCTCAAGGCATTATTAGCCATATTGTCAGATTGATTGTGACAGTATACTGTCATTATGAGTAAAACTAATATTTTGTATTTGTAAACCTTACAAAAACAACTGATTCTAGTAAAACTCACATGGATACAAAATTATAGGAATTTTTAGACAAAATGCATGTTTGGGGGCAGTCAATGTGGCAGTTATACTGTCATTATGAGTAAAACCTAATTTTTGTATTTTTCAACCTTACCAAAATACCTGATTCTGGTAAAACTCACATAGATACAATATTACCCGCATTTTTAGAAATAATGCATGTTTGGTTTTGGAGTTATGTTCATATAAAATTTACATTTATTATGACAGTTATACAAACATATTGAATAAAAAAAACTAACTTGTGTCTTTACAAACCTTACAAAATATTTTTATTTTCCAGTTAAACTCACAAAGATACCTTTCTCCAGGCAGAATTAGCCATTTAGCATGTTTAAATTAGGACTTATGTTTAAATAACTGTAATTTTGAACATGGCAGTTATACTGTCATTATGAGTAAAACCTACTTTTTGTATTTGTAAACCTTACCAAAATACCTGATTCTGGTCAAACTCACATAGATTTAATATTACAGGCATTTTTAGACATAATGCATGTTTGGTTTTGGCGTTATGTTTATATAACTGTCATTTTGAATGTGGCAGTTATACTGTCATTATGAGTAAAAAAAACTAACTTCTGTCTTTACAAACCTTACAAAATATTTTTTTTCCAGTTAAACTCACAAAGATACATTTCCCCAGGCATTATTAGCCATTGAACATGTTATGTTTAGGAGTTATGTTTGAATAACTGTCATATTGAGTGTGGCAATTATACTGTCATTATGAGTAAAACCTATTTTTTGTATTTGTAAACCTTACCAAAATACCTGATTCTGGTAAAACCCACATCGATACAATATTACAGGAATTTTTAGACATAAAGCATGTTTGGTTTTGGAGTTATGTTTATATAACTTTCATATTTAGTATGACAGTTATACCATTATATATTGAGTAAAAAAAAAACTAATTTGTATCTTTACAAACCTTACAAAATATTGTTTTCCAGTAAAATTCACAAATATACATTTCTCTAGGCATTAGTATGCCTGGAGAAATGTATCTTTGTGAGTTTTACTGGGGAAAAAAAAAATGTAAGGTTTATAAAGACACAAGTTATTTTTTTTTTACTCAATATGATGGTATCACTGTCATACTAAATATGAAAGTTGTATAAACATAACTCCAAAACCAAACATGCATTATGTCTAAAAATGCCTGCAATATTGTATCTATGTGATTTTTACCAGAATCAGGTATTTTTGGTAAGGTTTACAAATACAAAAATTATGTTTTACTCACTATGACAGTATACTGTCACATTCAATCTGACAGTTATTTAAACATACTGTAACTCCTAAACCACAAATACAAAACGGGTAAAAATGCCTGGAGAAATGTATCTTTGTGAGTTTTCCTGGAAAAAAAATAAAAAATTCATGAGGTTTGTAAAGACACAAGTTAGTGTTTTTTTTACTTAATATGACAGTAAAACTGTCATTCTAAATATGAAAGTTAAATAAACATAACTCCAAACCAAACTTGTAATACATCTAAAAATGCCTGTAATATTGAATCTATGTGAGTTTTACCAGAATCAGGTATTTTGGTAAGGTTTACAAATACAAAAATTGGGTTTTACTCATAATGACAGTACAACTGCCATATTCAAAATAACAGTTATTTAAACATAACGCCTAAACCAAACATGCTATATAGCTAATAATGCCTGGAGAAATGTATCTTTGTGAGTTTTACTAGAAAACAATATTTTGTAAGGTTTGTAAAGACAAAAGTTTTTTTTTTTTTTTTACTCAATATGATGGTATAACTGTCAAACTAAATATAAAAGTAATATAAACATCATTCCAAAACCAAACTCCTAAACCAAACTTGCAATCCGTCTTTAACTGCCTGTAATATTAAATCTATATGAGTTTTACCAGAATCAGGTATTTTGGTAAGGTTTACAAATACAAAACTTGGGTTTGACTCATAATGACAGTATAACTGCATTATTTGATATGACAGTTATTTAAACATAACTCCTAAACCAAACATGATAAATAGCTAATAATGCCTGGAAAAATGTATATAAACATAACTCCAAAACCAAACATGCATTATGTCTAAAAATGCCTGTAATATTGTATCTATGCAAGTTTTACCAGAATCAGGAATTTTGGTAAGGTTTATAAATACAAAAATTAGGTTTTACTCATAATGACAGTATAACTGCCACCCTCAATATGGCAGTTATGTTAACATAACTCCTAAACCACACATGCAAAATGGTTAATAATGCCTGGAGAAATGTATCTTTGTGAGTTTTACTGGGAAAAAAAATATATTTTGTAAGGTTTGTAAAGACACAAGTTAGTTCTTTTTTACTTAATATGACAATATAAATGTTATACTAAATATTAAAGTTATATAAACATAACTCCAAAACCAAACATGCAATCCGTCTAAAAATGCCTGTAATATTGAATTTATGTGAGTTTTATTAGAATCAGGTATTTTGGTAAGGTTTAGAAATACAAAAATTAGGTTTTACTCATAATGACAGATAACTGCCACATTCAAAATGACAGTTATTTAAACATAACTTCCTAACCACACATGCAAAAATGCTAATAATGCCTAAAACAATGCATCCTTGTGAGTTTTACTCGAACATATGCTTTTTTAAGGCTTGCAATTACAAAAAGTAGTTGTTTACTCAATATGACAGCAATGTTCGTAAAATCCTCTAATTATGCGGAAAAAGCAATACAAATGTTTTTCAACATAATTCCTAAACCAAACATGCAACATTTCTAATAAAGCCTGTAAGCCTGTAAGGCGCACCCCATGGTTTACAGAAGAAACCAGAGCTCATAAATTATCATGTAGAAAGTTGGAACGCAAATGGCGCGCGACCAAGCTTGAGGTTTTCCATCAAGCATGGAGTGATAGTTTAATATTGTATAAACGCATGCTTACCTTAGCTAAAGCTAAATATTACTCAAATCTCATCCGCCTCAACAAAAACGACCCTAAATTTTTGTTTAGTACAGTAGCATCGCTAACCCAACAAGGGACTCCTCCCAATAGCTCCACCCACTCGGCAGATGACTTTATGAATTTCTTTAATAAGAAAATTTAACTCATTAGAAAGGAGATTAAAGACAACGCATCCCAGCTACAACTGGGTTCTATGAACACAGATACAACTGTATCTACGACGGATACTGCAATACAAAATAGTCTCTCTCTTTTTGATGAAATAACATTAGAGGAACTATTACAGCGTGTAAGTGGGATAAAACAAACAACATGTTTACTTGACCCACTTCCTGGGAAACTTATCAAGGAGCTTTTTGTATAATTAGGTCCATCAGTGCTAAATATTATACACTTATCACTTTCCTCTGGCACTGTTCCCCTAGCATTCAAGAAAGCGGTTATTCATCCTCTGCTCAAAAGACCTAACCTTGATCCTGACCTCATGGTAAACTACCGACCGGTGTCCCACCTTCCCTTTATTTCGAAAATCCCCGAAAAAATTGTCGCACAGCAGCTAAATGAACACTTAGTGTCTAACAATCTCTGTGAACCTTTTCAATCCGGTTTCAGGGCAAATCACTCTACGGAGACAGCCCTCGCAAAAATGACTAATGATCTACTGCTAACGATGGATTCTGATGCGTCATCTATGTTGCTGCTTCTTGATCTTAGCGCTGCTTTCGATACCGTCGATCATAATATTTTATTAGAGCGTATCAAAACACGTATTGGTATGTCAGACTTAGCTTTGTCGTGGTTTAACTCTTATCTTACTGACAGGATGCAATGCGTCTCCCATAATAATGTGACCTCGGACTATGTTAAGGTAACGTGAGGAGTTCCTCAGGGTTCGGTTCTTGGCCCTGCACTCTTTAGTATTTACATGCTGCCGCTAGGCGACATCATACGCAAATACGGTGTTAGCTTTCATTGTTATGGTGATGACACCCAACTCTACATGCCCCTAAAGCTGACCAACACGCTGGATTGTAGTCAGCTGGAGGCGTGTCTTAATGAAATTAAACAATGGATGTCCGCTAACTTCTTGCAACTCAACGCCAAGAAAACGGAAATGCTGATTATCGGTCCTGCTAAACACCGACATTTATTTAATAATACCACTTTAACATTTGACAACCAAACAATTACACAAGGCGAATCAGTAAAGAATCTGGGTATTATTTTCGACCCAACTCTCTCCTTTGAGTCACACATTAAGAGTGTTACTAAAACGGCCTTCTTTCATCCCCGCAATATCGCTAAAATTCGTTGTATTTTATCCACTAGCGACGCTGAGATCATTATTCATGCGTTCGTTACGTCTCGTCTCGACTACTGTAACGTATTATTTTCGGGTTTCCCTATGTCTAGCATTAAAAGATTACAATTGGTACAAAATGCGGCTGCTAGACTTTTGACAAGAACAAGAAAGTTTGATCATATTACGCCTATACTGGCTCACCTGCACTGGCTTCCTGTGCACTTAAGATGTGACTTTAAGGTTTTACTACTTACGTATAAAATACTACACGGTCTAGCTCCGTCCTATCTTGTCGATTGCATTGTACCATATGTCCCGGCAAGAAATTTGCGTTCAAAGAACTCCGGCTTATTAGTGAATCCCAGAGCCCAAAAAAAGTCTGCGGGCTATAGAGCGTTTTCTATTCGGGCTCCAGTACTATGGAATGCCCTCCCGGTAACAATTAGAGATGCTACCTCAGTAGAAGCATTTAAGTCCCATCTTAAAACTCATTTGTATACTCTAGCCTTTAAATAGCCCCCCTGTTAGACCAGTTGATCTGCCGTTTCTTTTCTTTTCTCCTCTGCTCCCCTTTTCCTTGAGGGGGGGGGGGGGGGGGGGGGGGCACAGGTCCGGTGGCCATGGATGAAGTGCTGGCTGTCCAGAGTCGGAACCCGGGGTGGACCGCTCGCCTGTGCATCGGCTGAGAACATCTCTGCGCTGCTGACCCGTCTCCGCTCGGGATGGTGTCCTGCTGGCCCCACTATGGACTGGACTCTTACTATTATGTTGGATCCACTATGGACTGGACTCTCACAATATTATGTCAGACCCACTCAACATCCATTGCTTTCGGTCTCCCCTAGAGGGGGGGGGGGGGGTTACCCACATATGCGGTCCTCTCCAAGGTTTCTCATAGTCATTCACATCGACGTCCCACTGGGGTGAGTTTTTCCTTGCCCTTATGTGGGCTTTGTACCGAGGATGTTGTTGTGGCTTGTGCAGCCCTTTGAGACACTTGTGATTTAGGGCTATATAAATAAAGATTGATTGATTGATTGATTGACATGTGTCTTTGTTAGTTTTAATAGGAAAAATATATTTTGTAAGGTTTGCAAAGCTGCAAGTTAGTTTTTTTAATTCAATATGACTGTAAAACTTTCATACTAAATATGAAAGTTACATAATTCCAAAACTAAACATGCATTATGTTTAAAAATGCCTAAAATTCTTTATCTATGTGAGTTTTACCAGAATCAGGTAATTTGGTAAGGTTTACAAATACAAAAATTAGGTTTTACTCATAATGACAGTATAACTTCTCTAATCAATTTGACATTTATTTAAACATAACTTCCTAACCACACATGCAAAAAGGCTAATAAAGCCTAAAACAATGCATCCTTGTGAGTTTTACTCGAAACATATGCTTTTTTAAGGCTTGCGATTACAAAAAGTAGTTTTTTTGCTCAATAGTGATGTTTTTAAAATCCTGATATAATGCGAAAAAAGCAACAAAAGAGTTTTTCAACATAATTCCTAAACCAAACATGCATTGTGTCTTAAAATGCCTATAATATTGTATCCAAGTGAGTTTTAGTAGAATCATTTGTTTTTGTAAGGTTTGCAAATACAACATTTTGGTTTCACTCACTATGACAGTATACTGTCACATTCATACTGTCACATTCAATCTGACTGTTATTTAAACATAAATTCTAAACCACAGATGCAAAATGGCCACAAATGCCTGGAGAAATGTATTTTTGTGAGTTTTACTGGAAAAAAAAATATTTTGTAAGGTTTGTTTGGACAAAAGTTAGTTTTTTTTTACTCAATATGATGGTATAACTGTCTTACTAAATTTGAAAGTTATATAAACATAACTTCAAAACCAAACATGCAATCCGTCTAAAAATGCCTGTAATATTGAATCTATGTGAGTTTTACCAGAATCAGGTATTTTGGTAAGGTTTACAAATACAAAAATTAGGTTTTACTCATAATGACAGTATAACTGCCACATTCAAATTGACAGTTATTTAAACATAACTCCTAAAACAAAAATGCTAAATGGCTAATAATGATTGGAGAAATGCATCTTTGTGAGTTTTACTGAAAAAAAATAATTATATTTTGTAAGGTTTGTAAAGACACAAGTTAGTTTTTTTTACTCCATATGACAGTATAACTGTCATACTAAAAGTAAAATGTATATAAACAAAACTCCAAAACCAAACATGCATTATGTCTAAAAATTCCTGTAACATTGTATCCATGTGAGTTTTACTAGAATCGGTTGTTTTTTTAAGGTTTGCAAATACAAAATATTGGTTTTACTCACTATGACAGTATGTTGTCACATTCAATCTGACAGTTATTTAAACAAAACTCCTAAACCAAACATACAAAATGACTAATAATGCCTGGAGAAATGTATCTTTGTGAGTTTTACTGAAAAAAAATATATATATATTTTGTAAGGTTTGTAAAAACACAAGTTATTTTTTTTTAATCAATATGACAGTATAACTGTCATACTAAATATGAAAGTTACTTAAACATAACTCCAAAACCAAACATGCATTATGTCCAAAATTGCCTGTAATATTGTATCTATGTGAGCTTTACTACAATCAGGTATCTTGGTGAGGTTTACAAATACAAAAATAAGGTTTTACTCATAATGACAGTATAACTCCCACACTAAATGTAAAAGTTATATAAACATAACTCCAAAACCAAACATGCATTATATCTAAAAATGCCTGTAATTTTGTATCCATGTGAGTTTTACTAGAATCAGTTGTTTTTGTAAGGTTTGCAAATACAAATTTTTGGTTTTACTCACTATGACTGCTGTCATATTGAGTAAAAAAAACAAAAAAACTTGTGTTATAACAAACCTTACAAAATATTTTTTCCAGAAAAATTCACAGATATACATTTCTCCAGGCATTATTAGTCATTTTGAATGTGTGGTTTAGGAGTTATGTTTAAATAACTGTCAGATTGAATGTGACAGTATACTGTCATAGTGAGTAAAACCAATATTTTGTATTTGCAAAACTTACAAAAACAACTGCTTCTAGTAAAACTCACACGGATACATCATTTCAGGCATTTTTAGACAAAATGCATGTTTGGTTTTGGAGTTATGTTTATATAACTTTTCCATTTAGTATGACAGTTATACTGTCATTATGAGTAAAACCTAATTTTTGTATTTGTAATCCTTACCAAAATACCTGATTTTGGTAAAATTCACATAGATTCAATATTACAGGCATTTTTACACGGATTGCAAGTTTGGTTTTGGAGTTATGTGTATATAACTTTCATATTTAATATGACAGTTATTCTGTCAAATTGAGTAAAAAATAACAAACTTGTAATTTTACAAACCTTACAAAATATTTTTTTCCAGTAAAATTCACAGAGATACATTTTTCCAGGCATTATTAGTCATTTTGCATGTGTGGTTTAGGAGTTATGTTTAAATAACTGTCAGTTTGAATGTGACAGTATACTGTCATAGTGAGTAAAACCAATATTTTGTATTTGCAAAACTTACAAAAATAACTGATTCTAGTAAAACTCACATGGATACAATATTACAGGCATTTTTAGACATAATGCATGTTTAGTTTTGGAGTTATGTTTATACTACTTTTACATTTAGTATGACAGTTATACTGTCCATCCATCCATCCATTTGCTACCGCTTATTCCCTTCGGGGTCGCGGGGGGCGCTGGAGCCTATCTCAGCTACAATCGGGCGGAAGGCGGGGTACACCCTGGAAAAGTTGCCACCTCATCATATTAAGTAAAAAAAACTAAATTGGTTCTTTACAAACCTTACAAAATATGTTTTTCCAGTAATCTCACAAAGATACATTTCTCCAGGCATTATAGCCATTTTGCATGTGTGGTTTGGTAGTTTTGTTTAAATAACTGTCAAATTGAATGTGACAGTATACTATCATGGTGAGTAAAACCAATATTTTGTAATTGCAAACCTTACTACAACAATTGATTTTAGTAAAACTCGCATGGATAACAAATTACAGGCATTTTTAAACATAATGCATGTTTGGTTTTGGAGTTATGTTTATATATGTTTTACATTTAGAATTACCGGTACAGTTATACTGTCATATTGAGTAAAAAAAAACTAACTTTTTTCTTTATAAACCTTAAAAAAAAATGTTTTCCAGTAAAACTCACAAAGATACATTTCTCCAGGCATTATTAGCCATTAACCATGTTTGGTTTAGAGTTATGTTTAAATAACTGTCATATTGCGTGTGGCAGATATACTGTCATTATGAGTAAAACCTATTTTTTGTATTTGTAAAATTACCAAAATAACTTAATCTGATGAAACTCACATGGATAAAATATTACAGGATTTTTTTAGACATAAAGCATGTTTCCATCATATTGAGTAAAAAAAACTAACTTGTGTCTATACAAACCTTACAAAATATTTTTTTTCCAATTAAAATTCACAAAAATACATTTCTCCAGTTATTATATGCCATTTTGCATCCGTGGTTTAGAATTTGTGTTTAAATAACAGTCAGATTGAATGTGACAGTATACTGTCATAGTGAGTAAAACCTAATTTTTGTATTTGTAAACCTTAACAAAATACCTGATTCTAGTAAAACTCACATAGATTCAATATTACAGGCATTTTTAGATGGATTGCATGTTTGGTATTGGAGTTATGTTTATATAACTTTTACATTTATCATGACAGTTATACAAACATATTGAATAAAAAAAACTATTTTGTGTCTTATCAAACCTTACAAAATATTGTTTTTCCTGTAAAACTCACAAAGATACATTTCTTCAGGCATTATTAGCCATTTTGCATTTGTGGTTTAGGAGTTATGTTAACATAACCGTCATATTGAGGGTGGCAGTTATGTCATTTTGAGTAAAACCTAATTTTTGTATTTATAAACCTTACCAAAATTCCTGATTCTGGTAAAACTCACATAGATACAATATTACAGGCATTTTTAGACATAATGCATGTTTGCTTTTGGAGTTATGTTTATATACATTTTTCCAGGCATTATTAGCTATTCATCATGTTTTGTTTAGGAGTTATGTTTAAATAACTGTCATATCAAATAATGCAGTTATACTGTCATTATGAGTAAAACCCAAGTTTTGTATTTGTAAACCTTACCAAAATACCTGATTCTGGTAAAACTCATATAGATTCAATATTACAGGAAGTTTAAGACGGATTGCAAGTTTGGTTTAGGAGTTTGGTTTTGGAATGATGTTTATATTACTTTTATATTTATCCATCCATCCATCCATCTTCTTCCGCTTAGCCGAGGTCGGGTTGCGGGGGCAGCAGTCTAAGCAGGGAAGCCCAGACTTCCCTCTCCCCAGCCACTTCGTCCAGCTCTTCCTGTGGGACCCCGAGGCGTTCCCAGGCCAGCCGGGAGACATAGTCTTCCCAACGTGTCCTGGGTCTTCCCCGTGGCCTCCTACCGGTCGGACGTGCCCTAAACACCTCCCTAGGGAGGCGTTCGGGTGGCATCCTGACCAGATGCCCGAACCACCTCATCTGGCTCCTCTCGATGTGGAGGAGCAGCGGCTTTACTTTGAGCTCCCCCCGGATGGCAGAGCTTCTCACCCTATCTCTAAGGGAGAGCCCCGCCACCCGGCGGAAGAAACTCATTTCGGCCGCTTGCACCCGTGATCTTGTCCTTTCGGTCATAACCCAAAGCTCATGACCATAGGTGAGGATGGGAACATAGATCGACCGGTAAATCGAGAGCTTTGCCTTCCGGCTCAGCTCCTTCTTCACCACAACGGATCGATACAGCGTCCGCAATACTGAAGACGCCGCACCGATCCGCCTGTCGATCTCACGATCCACTCTTCCCTCACTCATGAACAAGACTCCGAGGTACTTGAACTCCTCCACTTGGGGCAAGATCTCCTCCCCAACCCGGAGATGGCACTCCACCCTTTTCCGAGTGAGAACCATGGACTCGGACTTGGAGGTGCTGAATCTCATCCCAGTCGCTTCACACTAGGCTGCGAACCGATCCAGTGAGAGCTGAAGATCCTGGCCAGATGAAGCCAACAGGACCACATCATCTGCAAAAAGCAGAGACCTAATCCTGCAGCCACCAAACCAGATCCCCTCAACGCCTTGACTGCGCCTAGAAATTCTGTCCATAAAAGTTATGAACAGAATCGGTGACAAAGGGCAGCCTTGGCGGAGTCCAACCCTCACTGGAAACGTGTCCGACTTACTGCCGGCAATGCGGACCAAGCTCTGGCACTGAGCATACAGAGAGCGGACTGCCACAATCAGACAGTCCGATACCCCATACTCTCTGAGCACTCCCCACAGGACTTCCCGAGGGACACGGTCGAATGCCTTCTCCAAGTCCACAAAACACATGTAGACTGGTTGGGCAAACTCCCATGCACCCTCAAGGACCCTGCCGAGAGTATAGAGCTGGTCCACAGTTCCACAACCAGGACGAAAACCACACTGTTCCTCCTGAATCCGAGGTTCGACTATCCGGCGTAGCCTCCTCTCCAGTACACCTGAATAGACCTTACCGGGAAGGCTGAGGAGTGTGATCCCACGATAGTTAGAGCACACCCTCCGGTTCCCCTTCTTAAAGAGAGGAACCACCACCCCGGTCTGCCAATCCAGAGGTACTGCCCCCGATGTCCACGCGATGCTGCAGAGTCTTGTCAACCAAGACAGCCCCACAGCATCCAGAGCCTTAAGGAACTCCGGGCGGATCTCATCTACCCCTGGGGCCTTGCCACCGAGGAGCTTTTTAACTACCTCAGCAACCTCAGCCCCAGAAATAGGAGAGCCCACCACAGACTCCCCAGGCACTGCTTCCTCATAAGAAGACGTGTTGGTGGGATTGAGGAGGTCTTCGAAGTATTCCCTCCACCGATCCACAACATCCGCAGTCGAGGTCAGCAGAACACCATCCTCGCCATACACGGTGTTGATAGTGCACTGCTTCCCCTTCCTGAGGCGGCGGATGGTGGTCCAGAATTGCTTCGAAGCCGTCCGGAAGTCGTTTTCCATGGCTTCCCCGAACTCCTCCCATGTCCGAGTTTTTGCCTCTGCGACCGCTGAAGCCGCACACCGCTTGGCCTGTCGGTACCTGTCCGCTGCCTCAGGAGTCCTATGAGCCAAAAGAACCCGATAGGACTCCTTCTTCAGCTTGATGGCATCCCTCACCGCCGGTGTCCACCAACGGGTTCTAGGATTACCGCCACGACAAGCACCAACTACCTTGCGGCCACAGCTCCAATCAGCCGCCTCGACAATAGAGGCGCGGAACATGGTCCATTCGGACTCAATGTCCAGCACCTCCCTCGTGACATGTTCAAAGTTCTTCCGGAGGTGGGAATTGAAACTCTCTCTGACAGGAGACTCTGCCAGACGTTCCCAGCAAACCCTCACAATGCGTTTGGGCCTGCCAGGTCTGTCCGGCATCCTCCCCCACCATCGCAGCCAACTCACCACCAGGTGGTGATCGGTAGAAAGCTCAGCCCCTCTCTTCACCCGAGTGTCCAAAACATGAGGCCGCAAATCCGATGACACAACTACAAAGTCGATCATGGAACTGCGGCCTAGGGTGTCCTGGTGCCAAGTGCACATATGGACACCCTTATGTTTGAACATGGTGTTCGTTATGGACAATCTGTGACGGGCACAAAAGTCCAATAACAAAACACCGCTCGGGTTCAGATCCGGGCAGCCATTCTTCCCAATCACGCCTCTCCAGGTTTCACTGTCGTTGCCAACATGAGCATTGAAGTCCCCCAGTAGCACGAGGGAATCACCCGGGGGAGCACTCTCGAAGTACTCCCTCGAGTGAATCCAAAAAGGGTGGGTACTCTGAGCTGCGGTTTGGCGCGTAAGCGCAAACCACAGTCAGGACCCGTTCCCCCACCCGAAGGCGGAGGGAAGCTACCCTCTCGTCCACCGGGTTGAACTCCAACGTACAGGCTCTGAGCCGGGGGGGAAACAAGAATTGCCACCCCAGCCCGTCGCCTCTCACTGCCGGCAACGCCAGAGTGGAAGAGAGTCCAGCCCCTCTCGAGAGAACTGGTTCCAGAGCCCTTGCTGTGCGTCGAAGTGAGTCCGACTATATCTAACCGGAACATCTCCACTTCGCGCACTAGCTCAGGCTCCTTCCCCCCCAGCGAGGTGACGTTCCACGTCCCAAGAGCTAGCTTCTGTAGCCGAGGATCGGACCGCCAAGTGCCCTGCCTTCGGCTGCCGCCCAGCTCACATCGCACCCGACCTCTATGACCCCTGCTATGGATGGTGAGCCCATTGGAGGGGGGACCCACGTTGCCTCTTCGGGCTGTGCCCGGCCGGGCCCCATGTCAGGCGCTCGCCATCGTGCCCCACCTCCGGGCCTGGCTCCAGAGGGCGGCCCCGGTGACCCGCGTCCGGGCGAGGGAAATCTGGGTCCTTGTTTTTTATTATTCATGGAGGTCTTCCAGCTGCTCTTTGTCTGATCCCTCACCTAGGACCAGTTTGTCTTGGGAGACCCTACCAGGGGGCATAAACCCCCCGGACAACATAGCTCCTAGGATCATTGGGACCGCAAACTCCTCTACCGTGGCAGCTCAGAGAGGAGACTTTTTTTTTTTTTTATATTTAGTTTGACAATTATACCATCATATTGAGTAAAAAAAAAAAAAAAAAATTTTCATTACAAACCTTACAAAATATTTGTTTCTAGTAAAACTCACAAAGATACATTTCTCCAGGCATTATTAGCCATTTAGCATGTTTGGTTTAGGAGTTATGTTTAAATAACTGTTATTTTGAATATGGCAGTTATACTGTCATTTTGAGTAAAACCCAATTTTTGTATTTGTAAACCTTACCAAAATACCTGATTCTGGTAAAACTCACATAGATTTAATATTACAGTCATTTTTAGACGTATTGCAAGTTTGGTTTTGGAGTAATGTTTATTTAACTTTCATATTTAGTATGATAGTTATACTGTCATATTAAGTGAAAAAATTTACTTGTTTCTTTACAAACCTTATAAAAAAAAAATGTTTTCCAGGAAAACTCCCAAAGATACATTTTTCCTGGCATTATTAGCCATTTTGTAATTGTGGTTTAGGAGTTACAGTATGTTTAAATAACTGTCAGATTGAATGTGACAGTATACTGTCATAGTGAGTAAAACCTAATTTTTGTATTTGTAAACCTTACCAAAAATACCTGATTCTGGTAAAAATCACATAGATACAATATTGCAGGCATTTTTAGACATAATGCATGTTTGGTTTTGGAGTTATGTTTATAAAACTTTTATATATAGTATGACAGTCATCATATTGAGTAAAAAAAAAAATAACTTGTGTCTTTATAAACCTTACAAAAAAATGTTTTCCCAGTAAAACTCACAAAGATACATTTCTCCAGGCATAATTAGCCATTTATTACTGTCATAATGAGTAAAAAACTACTTTTTGTGTTTGCAAGTCTTAAAATAGCATATGTTTCGAGTAAAACTCACAAGGATGCATTGTTTTAGGCTTTATTAGCCTATTTTGCATGTGTGGTTAGGAAGTTATGTTTAAATAACTGTCAAATTGAAAGTAGCAGTTATCTGTCATTATGAGTAAACCCCAAATTTATGTAATTGTACACCTTACCAAATTAACTGATTCTTGTAAAACTCACATAGATACAATATTTTAGGCATTTTTATATATATAATGCATGTTCAGTTTTGGAGTTATGTTTATATAACTTTCATATTTGGTATGACAGTTATGTCATATTAAATTAAAAAAACTAAATTGCCTCCTTGCAAAACTTACAAAAGATAATTTTTCTAGTAAAACTTACAAAGATACATGTCTGCAGGCATTATTAGACATGTTGCATGTTTAATGTAGGAATTATGTTGAAAAATGTTTTTATTGCTTATTTCGCATTATATCAGGATTTTAAGAACATTACTGTCATAATGGGAAAAAAAAAAGTACTTTTTGTGTTTGCAAGCCTTAAAATAGCAAATGTTTCGAGTAAAACTCACAAGGATGCATTGTTTTAGGCTTTTTTTTAACCTTATTGCATGTGTGGTTAGGGAGTTAAGCTTAAATAACAGTCAAATTGAATGTAGCAGTTAACTGTCATTATAAAAAAAAAAAAAAAAATTGTATTTGTAAACCTTACAAAATTACCTGATTCTGGTAAAACTCACATAGATACAATATTACAGGCATTTTTAGACATAATGCATGTTCAGTTTTGGAGTTATGTTTATATAACTCATATTTGGTATGACAGTTATACTGTCATATTGTATTAAAAAAAACTAACTTGAGTCTTTGTAAAACTTACAAAATATATTTTTTCTAGTATAACTAACAAAGATACTTGTATCCAGGCATTATTAGACATGTTGCATGTTTGGTGCAGGAATTATGATGAAAAACTTTTTTATTGCTTATTTCGCATTATCTCAGGATTTTAAGAACATTACTGTCATAATGAGTAAAAAACTACTTTTTGTGTTTGCAAGCCTTAAAATAGCATATGTTTCGAGTAAAACACACATGGATGCATTGTTTTAGGCTTTTTTTTTAGCCTATTTTGCATGTGTGGTTAGGAAGTTATGTTTAAATAACTGTCAAATTGAATGTAGCAGTTATCTGTCATTATGAGTAAACCCCTAATTTATGTAATTGTACACCTTACCAAATTAACTGATTCTTGTAAAACTCACATAGATACAATATTTTAGGCATTTTTAGACATAATGCATGTTTAGTTTTGGAGTTATGATTATATAACTTTCATATTTTGTATGACAGTTGTACTTTCATATTGAATTAAAAAAACTAACTTGCCTCTTTGCAAAACTTACAAAAGATAATGTTCTAGTAAAACTAACAAAGATACACGTCTGCAGGCATTATTAGACATGTTGCATGTTTGGTGTACGAATTATGTTGAAAAACATTTTTATTGCTTATTTCGCATTATCTCAGGATTTTAAGAACATTACTGTCAAAATGAGAAAAAAAACTACTTTTTGTGTTTGCAAGCCTTAAAATAGCAAATGTTTCGAGTAAAACTCACAAGGATGCAATGTTTTAGGCTTTATTAACCTATTTGCATGTGTGATTAGGAAGTTATGTTTAAATAACAGTCAAATTGAATGTAGCAGTTATACTGTCATTATGAAAAAAAAAAAAATTTTGTATTTGTAAACCTTACCAAATTACCTGATTCTGGTTAAACTCACATAGATACAATATTTTAGGCATTTTTAGACATAATGCATGTTCAATTTTGGAGTTATCTTTATATATATTTCATATTTGGTATGACAGTTATACTGTTATATTGAATTAAAAAAACTAACTTGCCTCTTTGCAAAACTTACAAAATATAAATTTTCTAGTAAAACTAACACAGATACATATCACGCATTATCAGACATGTTGCATGTTTGATGTAGGAATTATGTTGAAAAACATTTTTATTGCTTATTTCGCATTATCTCAAGATTTTAAGAATATTACTGTCATAATGAGTAAAAAACTACTTTTTGTGTTTGCAAGCCTTAAAATAGCATATGTTTCGAGTAAAACTCACATGGATTCATTGTTTTAGGCTTTATTAGCCTATTTTGCATGTGTGGTTAGAAGTTATGTTTAAATAACTGTCAAATTAAATGTAGCAGTTATCTGTCATTATGAGTAAACCCCTAGTTTATGTAATTGTACACCTTACCAAATTAACTGATTCTTGTAAAACTCACATAGAT